>NC_069077.1:139816424-140119455 GCF_025698485.1 Gossypium arboreum
GGATGATTTCTTAATTCCTTAATCTCTCCCACTAATATTTTATACTTTTATTAATAGTTTGATTGGATATGTGTCATAGCATCAATTAGGTCTCAATCCAGTTGTAAATTTATCAAAAATTTATTTGTTCCACAAAGTAATAAATATCATTTCAAATGTATTTTTTTATATATTTTGATAAATCTTGAGAAAATATATATATATATATATATATAATGTTCAACCAAGATACATTTAGTTTTTATAAATTTATTACATAATTTTTTTCATCTACATTAGAATTGTGCCATAAGTTTATTGTCGATTGAGTTTTAGTTTGATTGGTATGAGTATTGTTGTCAATATATATGAGGATGTGGGTTTGATTGCACTGAAGCGCATTATCTTTCTATTTATGGATTGGGGAGGGGCTATAGATAGTTTTAGTATTGTGTAAAAAAAAAAAAAATATAATCAGAACCTATAATAAAATTATTCAAAAAAATAAATGGGTTTTACTTAATTAATATACTTAAAGTATCCACTAATAGGTAACAAGAGTCATTTGCTAACTTTTTATCTTTTGAAAAACAAGTTGATGCTTAAAAAGCTTGATAAGATTATATAATTAGTCAACTAATAAATAGTGCATTAGTGGGCTTTAAAACTCTAAATAAAGAAAAAAGAAGTTTTAGTTTTGACTTTTATCATGCGTGAATTTAGAAATTGTTTTTAGAGGTTGAAATTAATTTGTAATTTTTAAAAATTAAATTAAAATTTTATTCTTTTAGGAGTTAAAGTATAATTTTATTTTTAATAATTTAATTTTTTTAAATTAAAAGGTTAAAATAAAAATAGAAAAATTTTCATTTTAAAGGAATTGGAAGGATTAGCCTGACCTTGATGGTCTTAAAAATTACATATTAGATTTGTGAAAACTTCACTAGATTCAAGTTTTGGAAAAAATGCATTTTTATTTAATTAAGGGTAAATTATACTTTAGGTCACTAAATTATTAATAAATTTATATTTTAGTCACTTAATTTAAAAAAATTACAAAATAATCATTAAATTATTTGAAGAAGTTACATCTTGGCTTTTGAAAAATTTGAAAGATTCAATAATCATTTTGTAATTTTTAAAATTAAGTCGTCAAAACGTAAACTTATTAATCATTTAATAACATTGAATTTCATTTACCCTTTAATCCATCTTAAATTGAATATTTTATTTTATTTTTAAAAAGAACTAAAAAATTTCTTTTTCAACTAAGGAGGCATGCATTACCATGTAGATTCAATATTTTGTTTATACATTTATACTAAAAAAAGTTTATATATATAATTACAAGTACAAATTACAAATATAGAATAAATATAAATAAAAATTCCATCAATTATAATATCAAATTCAATTAATACGCTACACAATGAACAAAAACTAAGTAAAAGTCGAAATAAATCGAAAAAATTCGGATAAAACTTATATAAAATATGCACACAAGATGAAAAAGAGACTCACACATTATAATTATAAATAATATATTTATTAAAATATCCCATATTTTATTTATTTAAATGTAGATATTAAATGTATTATTTTAGACAAAACATGCTAATCTACAGGACTGAATTGCTTGTTTAATCAGCAACCTTTTGAAGAATCTTAACTAATCTCCTTATCTCCGTTAATGTCAAATCATGAACTGAAACACTACATCATCTTCACTTTGATGATTAAAATATAAAATAAATTCCATTTTTTAATGTAATTAAATTCAAAATTTATTGAATAAAATTATACAAAATCAAAATTATCTCTAATTTTAATTTTAAAGCATGTGATCTTAGAGTGGGTATTCGGTTTTTTAATCGATTTGGTCAATTTTTAAACTTAATTCACTTAACCAACAATCTAAGACATTAAACCAAATTGCTTGTCCAAACTATAGTTTAACCGACCTAATCAATTCGATTAAATTAATTAACCTTTTTATTTCTTTATTTTTATACAATGATTATTTTTACTCATAATCTCTAACCCTAAAGTAAAAAAAACATATTTAAACATATTTAAACTCACGTCTTCTTAATTGTTATAATAGCAATTGAGCGGCCACTTACTTATTTTTCATCTATTATAAAAAATTACATTTATATTATCTATTATATTATAAATACATTTAAAATAAATAAAATTATAATATAGATGAAGTTGGTTAAATTGATAAGTTCAATTACAATTTTAATAACGATAACCGATCAATTTAATCATATTAATCAAGATGATATTCGATTAAAACAATTAAATCGATTTAATAAACACCAACTTAATAAAATAAATCAATAAAATTAAATTTTAACTAAATACAAATATTTAAAAAATAGTAAATATTTGAAATTGTGTACCTAACTTATAATTTTCAGCTTTTATCAAGAATGTGCAAAAAATGTGGTTATAAATTAGCAATAACTTAGGCCAAGTGGTCCTTTTAAACACAAAACACATATATATACTCATTGTCTAGAATGTCTTGATCATACTCATAAACCCTTTCCTTATATTTGGGACTACCATTTGTTTCCATATATATAGATATGGCCTCCCATTCTTTGATATTCCTTCATAATGGAGTTTTACAACTTTATTATACAAATCCAAATTATAAACTACATAATATTTTGTATAAAAACATAAAAATAATTACATGTATATACTTTTTAATCTTATTATATCTTTTTTTGATACAATATTTAAAATTATTCATAACTTTTTAGCTCTTACGTAGAAGTATAATATGTTTCAAAACACTTGAATTTAAGTTTATTTTTAATAGAATTTTTATAGGAAAAAATTATTTTTCTCCTAATTGGATGAACCAAGCTAATCTATGGAATATATATATATATATATATATGATTTCGGCTTTCTCTCTAAAATATAATATTACTCTTATTTACAAACACATTGCTAGTCCAGTTTTATATTTTTATTTTTGCTTTGTTCTTGCTCTTGCCACCTTCATTTCACAGCCTGTCAAGCTTTTTGAAATTTATTAACAAACATTTCCATGGCTTTAACAAAGAGAAGATTTGTTTGGGGGGGGGGGTGATGTTTTAGATAACTCCGTCCATTAAAAAAAAAAAAAGGGTTTCATGATCGTTGGCTGTTCTACTTTGGGTGTTGTTTGGATTTTGCATTTTGATTACAAGATACGAAGATCATCTATGCGCTTTTGAGCTTTGAAGAATATGTTGGATGAATATAAAGCCTCTTTGAAGAAACTTTTTTCTTTCAGGTAAAACAAATTTCAGTTCCTTCTGCTAATTTATTTTCGATCTAATCTTGTAAATCGTTGTTAGATTTTCTCATGGGATAGTTTAGCTGATATCCAAAATTATGGTAGAATTCTCTTTTTGCAGTTTTTTGACTGATCCGTAAGTGTTTGATTAATTGCCTGTAAGGTGTTTGATTAAATGTTTGATAAAAATTTGCAGTTTAGCCTTAATACTGCAAATTACTGTATGAAACTGAATTTTCTCTACTTCAAATTATCATGTTCTTGGGTGAATTATTTAATGATTTTTGTTGCCTTTATGCTAAATTTCATCACATATTAGCTTCAATCTTCAGGGTAACATGACATCCCATCATGAGTTTTAATAAATAAATAAAAAGACACTTTTTTAGAACAAACCAGATAGAGTTAGTGACTGAGAGACCCACAATCCATTTTTGGGTAGCTTTATTGCTCATATCCCATCTTCTTTGCCTTCCTTCTTCATTGTTTGGGTATTTTTTTTAAGGTTAAAATATATGGTAGGTCTCTCAATGTATATATTTTAAATTTGGAATTTAATTCTTATATTTTTATTTTTAGAATTTTAATTTTATATACTTTTTAGATTTCAAAATTTAGATTTAATTGTTATCATAGTTAAATTTTTTGCTTTAGATTTACAGGAGTGGCATTTTAAAATAATAATAATAACTGATTTGGTAGCAATGTAGCTAGAAAAATGACTATATAATCAAGGCCAAAGCCAAAAATATTTTTAGGAATTGAGATTTTATTATATATTTTTATGAGAGCTAAAATATAATTTTATATTTTTTTTGGCTTATATCTTGACATTTTTCAAAAGGAATAAATCAAAATACTAGCATTTTGGGGGGAAAACTATAATTTTATCATATATTAACTTTAAATTTGATAAATTTTGGGGATTTAAACAACAATTTTTCATTTTTGGGGACCAAAGCCTTTGCCTACCCTGTACCTTCATCTCTAGTTGTAATGAACTTGAATTTAACAATATTATCAGTTAGACCTGAATTTGAGATATAATTCCTATAGACTTTTTATTTTGGTTAAAATGTGTTATTAGTCCTTGTAAGTCTCTCGAATTTTAGATATAATCTCTGTACTTTAAAAGTTAAAAATTCAATCATCTTGTTTTTTTTAATTTAAAATTCTAGTCCAATCATTATCATTGTTGGTAATCTCTATCAAAATTTATCAACTTAACATGTTTATTTCTATCAATCATATGCTTGAATCAACATGTCAAGTTGATAGATTTTGACGGAAAATACTAACAATGATAATGATTGGACTAGAATTTTAAATTAAAAAAATAATATGATTGAATTTTTAACTTTTAAAGTACATGGACTAAATTTCAAAATATGTCAAAGTACAAAGATTAATAGCATGTTTCAACGTTTTATTTTTCTTAAAGTATTTAATTTTAACATCTTTTTTCGATTACTATTCAATATCCGTATATTCATATCTAAATCCAAGTAACATATATCAGTACAAAAGAAGGTTGTAAGAATAAACAAAGTTCCCAAAGGAATTATTTTCTTATGCTATAGGTCTAATTCTAATTTTAATCCTCTATTATATTAAAATTTAGAATTTAATCTCTCTACTTTAATTTACCGTAATTTGCTGTTAAAGTATTAGTGGTATTAGTTGTAAATTGATAACATCGTTAATAGTACTAACGAATTCATGTAGATTCATCCATGTCATAACTTATGCTAAATTAAAGTAAAAACGATATACTCTCAAATTTCAACATAATAGAGGGACTAAAATCATAATTAGACCTACATTTTGTGACCCTCCAAGCAATAATTTCTTGTTTAAACCATTTTCAGGCAATGGGAACCGAACTTGAGCACTGTGGTATAAACCCAATAATAGAAAGCTCAGAAAGTAATTCCACGGAAATTAGGGTTAATAACATGGAATCCATCAAAGAGACAATGCAAATGCATGAAGACATGTTCAAACACCAGGTATGGACTGTGAAAACATCAAGTCTTTTTTTTTTTTTTTTTTTGGTTACAATTATTTGCATTAATGGTTAAAAAATGTTGTTAGTCCTTGTACTTATATAGAATGTGAGATTTAATCCATGTATTTTGAAAATTAAAAATCTAATCCTTCTACTATTTCAATTTAAAAATCCCAATCCAATCCTTATTTTTGTTAGTAGTTTTGTCAAAATTTGTCAATTTATTATGTTTATATTTTGTTAATCATATGACATATTATACGAGAATAATCTAATCAAAATTTGAAATTGACAAATTTTGACAGAAAATGCTTACGATTTTAATAATTGGATCGAGGTTTTTAAATAAAAATAAATAAATGGACTAAATCTCAAATTTTGTCAAACCGAAAGACTTAACACATATTTTAATCTTTCTCAAAACATAAGATATATATATATATATATATATATATAACCAGGGCATATTCTAATATGAGTACGAATATGGTCTCCTTAAATGGAATTAAATATATTTGTATTGAACACATATCTATATATAAGGGTGAGTTAGTTACATTAAAATTTTGTTCGGTAAAATTACATTTTAATTCTTTTAAAAAAGTTTATAATTTAATCCTTTTGAAATTGTAAATTTTTTATATTAATTTAATGATAAAATTACATTTTAGCTCTCTCAAAAATTTATAATTTAAATTTTACCCTTCTGAAAAAATTTCCAACTTTATCCCTATCTATATACGATATTCACCTTAAATCCGAGTAACAGAGGTGCAAAGCTTAAAATTATCCGATGTGTATGAGAAAATGCAAATTTGTAGAGCTTTAATCAGAACACACATCTATATTCTATATTTTCGTCATAACAAAATTTGATTAAAATCAAATTAATCAAAATAATTCGATTAATTCAATCTTGGTTTTGGATAATCTTGTAAATATTTAAATCAATAATATTCTTTTGAAATTTTCGATGGATTATTACTATTTCTTTTTTAAAACTGAGAATTGAATTTGCAGGTACGAGAACTTCATCGGGTGTACAGCGTTCAAAAGGCACTAATGGAGGAACTGAAAAAGGGAATTAAATCAAACAGGTTGTGGGCAACTCCAATGGTTACCTCCTCTCATATCAACCAATCCCAACTCATTAACCACCACCAACATTCAACAACACCGCTGCAAATTACCTGTGGGTACAATCCCAATCTCGAAGCCGATCCGACCTTAAGGGAAAGGACTAGCAGTTGCTCCGGCGATCACATTCACACCATGAAAATGGCAAAGGGATTCGACCTGGAGAGACCGGCCGGGGAAAACTCGGATGAAGATAGTGAAGTTGAACTCACACTGAGTATCGGCGGTGCAAGCAAGAAGAAGAAGTCAAAAGGTGGGGAAATTACTAATAGGGGTTCGTTTAAATCAGAGAGTGGAGATGATTTCATTGGTCCCAACACTCCTCCATTATTGAGTTTTCCATGGCTTAAGCATAAACAGGACTTACACTTACCTTTGAACAATATTTAATTTTCCTTTTTCTTTTTCACTTTCTTTTAATTAGTTTGTATTGTAAGTTTTGTATCATTCATAGATGAAATCCAATTAAATTTCTTCCTTTTAGGTACAATCAAAGCTACTTAAACTCCCGAGGTGCCAACGAGAACTCATCATGGGTGGGATTCCAGTTAGATTGCTGAAAAATTTTAGGTTTTTTTTTTAAGTTTGAACTTTTGAAAAATAGGTTTAAAATTTAATTTAAGTTTGGTATAGATTAAAAATACTAAATTTGAACCCGACTCAATATGTTTGTATTAATTTTTTTAAAAATAATTTTAAAAATATAATACATTACTAATATTTTTAAAATAGTAGTAAAATTAACAATAAAATATAAGTTATAGAATGTCTAAACAATAACAATAATATAGTAGCAATATAATATTAAAATGATAGCAAAACAATAACAAAATGGTAGCAAAAAAAGAAAGTTTAGGCTAATTTAAGTCAAGCCGAGGCCAAAATCTTATTTGAGGCCAAAATCTTATTTGAGGCCTAATCCATTTAAAAAATAGGTCTTATTTTTTGTCCAAGCTTATTTTTTGAGTTTATATTTTTACTCAAATACTCCCACTTTTAGGGTGAGACTTCAAATCTAGATGGATGGTCTTACCCATGATCAAGTCTAATGCGAACACATAGTTTTAACAACTTTTTACATATAATTTTTTACACATGTTACAAATATTAAAAATTCAAAAAAATATAAAATGTCTAAAAATTATTAATTTTAAAAAATAAAAATAAAAATATATATTAAAATGATTAAAGATCAATGATCAAAAGTAATAAACGACTGCTCAACCTTAGGTAAGAGCCGGTCACCTCTAATCAATGATCGATCATTAGTCAACTACACTATTGGTTAATGGTTGCATCAGCAATGACATGGAAAAAGGCACACGTGGTGTTACAATAGACGTTGATAATAGTAATAGAATGAACACAAAATAAGAAAAATAAGAGCACACAAATTTTACGTAAAAACCCTTTTAAGAAAAACACTACTGGCAGAGGAGAAGATATTTATTAATGTTGAAAAATAAATGATATAAGAAGAGTTTTGACCATATCTGGTTGAAAAACCCTATTCTAATCAATATCAAATAAAATAAGTTGAGTTTTATACGGATTCTACTTGTTCGCCTCACAGATTTCTTATTTTGCCACTGTATTTTATTTCTTTAATAAGTATAGGTTTCAAGTCATACAAGTTTAACATGTGATGTATTCTTTTGATTGTGTGTTACTTTTTTTTTTTTAACATCATTAATGTTTTGAATAAAAAAAAGAATATATCGAAAGAGTAGTTTAACTATCAAAATAATTAAAAAGTTTAAAAACGAAAATGAGGAAATTAATATCGCTCAGAAGTCAAATAGCAATGTAAACTTTTTTTATATTCATTAAATACCAAAATAAAAAATATTTAAAGAGCATTTTTTAGAACATAGATGACTCGTAAATCACATTAAACTTGAAATTAGAAAAAAATAGGTAAAAATCAATTATTTTGAAGCAATTCATTGCTTTCTAGTTTTTTTTTATATTAGAAGAGAATTTTTTAATATATACATTTTACAATTTAATTTATGTATTTTTTTAAAACATTTTACTAGATTCAAATTGATATTTAATGTTTAAGTTGACAATTAAATTACGGAAAAGCTTGATTGATAAAATATTAATATTTAATGTACAAATTGTGAATTTAGTCTCTATTAATTTGATCGTTTTATCCTTGTACCTCTTAAATTTTAAAATTTAATCTGATACAAACAATAGTTGTTAAATTTTGATATTTTTAAAATCTTATGCAACAAATATATTATCACACATAATGCGATGTGAGCTTGTTATTTTTACGAAATACTCACAAAAAGTCATATTATTTTAAATAATAAATTTAACAACTGTCATTTAAATTAGGACTGAATTAGAAATATAAAGATTAAATTGATCAAATTGGATAACAAATATTCAATCCAACTTACTCATATTACGTGGTAAATACTAAATTTTTACCTAATAAATTTAATTGTTACCGTTTAAGTTGAGATTAAAATTTTAAAATCTAAAATATACAAAGAAAAAATTTAATCAAATTAGAATACACATACTACAGAAATAAAAACTAATTTTTTATTTTTATTTTTAAGGAAAAATCTCAAAATTATACATAAACTTTGATTTAATGTGTAATTTGATACATGAATTTTGATTTGGTGCAATTATACACAAACTTTAGATGTGGTTCAAATATATACATTAATCTTTCATTTTGATTAAGTTACATACATTTAAAAAATAAATATATCCAATTATTTTTATAGTAAATAAATATAATTATTTGTTTATACAACATATAAACTTAAAATGATGTTGTATTAATAATCCTATTAATATTTTAAGAAAATTAAATCATATCAAAATTTTATATATAAATTTATACAAAATCAAAATTCATATATAAAATTACATCTCGAGACGAAAGTTAATATATTGTTTTGACATTTACCCTTTTATTTAACAATCAAAACTTACATTTTCCAAGAGAAAAGGGTTTAGCAAAGAATTTAACTTTGAAAACATAATAACACTTAAACCAACATACAAATTACCAATGTTTTCTTAAATCGGATCAATAGTCGAATCAATCATGCCACTAATTCACTGATCAAATTAAAAAATATATATATATAAACTCGATTCAATCAATCTATACTAATTCTCAATTTAACTGATTTAAAATTACTCTTTAGACCGATACTCTAACTGGTTCCCAATCCAACCAACATTGCTAAACTAGTTGCTTGTTCACAGCGTTGGTTTTAAATTCCAAAACAATTCAACTGTGTAACCTATCCATAATTTAGTTAATTCGTGGAAAGAAGATGATAGATGATGTTGGCTAATGAAATTTGAAATAGATTAAAACAAAAACAAATTCTTAAATATTAAAATAAATTTTTTTTGTTTAATTGAACAATAACCCAAATATAAATTCAAATTACAAAATATTTAATCCAAGTCCAATTCGTGAAGAAAATAAATCCCATATAGGACAAGGCATAATTTTGCACTATATGTAAACTTTAATTAATACAAAGCCCCTTTAACCCAAAATGAAACAAAAAGAAGATGAAAATAATCCAACTCAAATTGAATTAAGGAAATTCTTACAAAACGGGGAAGCTGGTGTTGAGAGAGAGAGGCTCTGAGAGACAATTCAAAGACAGCCCATAGACAAATAATAGCTCATCCATAGCATAGCTGAAAAATAACAGTGCTTCAACATATCAGCAAGTAACAATATTTATTGTTTGCTAATAATAATAAACAGTAACAACATCGATCAGCCGTGTCTTAAGGGTAAAAGTATCATAGAGTTTTAAGCGTAAAAGTATCATAGAGGTTAGAAATCAATTTGCATTTTACCCATTTACTCAAAAACCGAACAAATTAATCTTTATACGTTAGATCAAAAAACAAACTAATTCTTTCTGTTAAACATCGGGGTGGCTGATGAAAAAATCAAACAGGTAGACACATGGACTATTTTTTAACAATAAAAGTGGATAAAATTTTTAACAGAATGATTTAATATACAAGGACTAACTTGCCCATTTTTTTAGTAAATAGGACAAAATGCAATTCAACTCCTAGTACAAGAACTTCCATAGTCTTTTACCGTGTCTTAAGCTATACTTATTTCATTAAATCCAAAAAAAAAAATCTAGGATTCACCCACACATCATGTTGCATCATGATACCTGTATGTTGCATTATAATTATAATTCGAAAAGACATGATTTGCAATGAGTAAGCGAAGTAGCATAAATTGCAAGCTAAAGGAAACCAATCTATCGGTTGAGTAAAAACATCGACTTAATTGACTAACTCTATATGATAACAGACTAACCCGCCTAACCGAACTGACTTAACATCCCTGAGTCCAGTCAGTTAAGCCATTTTTCTTTTTCTCTCTTGTTTTCTTCCTAGTATGAAAAATAAAACACAAAATAAAGGTCAGTTCGGATTTTGGTTAAATTTTATATGGTATATATATTTATTATGTATTATAAATATATTGAAGAAAATAATATACATCAGAAGTCGGTTAAATCAGTAAGTTTGGTTATAAAAATTTAGACCTGATAACAAACCAACTTAACCTATTTTAACCTTGACCCCCCAAAAAAAAAAAAAAACCTTAACCTAGTTTAACTGCCCACAAAACCGAATTAACCATCATAAACTACTTGGCTGAAACAACTTGACCGAAAGCTATCAGTTAAATTGGTTTGAACCAACTTTTCGTTTGGCCCTAATTGAAGGGAATAATAAACAACACCAGCTATACTAGTAAAACAAGATCACGGTTGTACAAAACTGTTCTTGAGTCTACTTATACATACCTGCAAAGAAAGAAACAAAAAGTATACTAGATGCAAAGACCAGAAAGCCAAAATTACAGCAGTATAAGAATCTTGATGTTCTATGTATATCCTACAAAATTTTGTTTCTTTATGTGTGGTTGAGCAGTTTAAAGTTTGGGTTTGAAAATCAAGTTCAGGACCAGACACCAAAAAACAGAAAAGCATGGAAGTAGTAAGGCACATGTATCAGGCCTTCACGATAAATGCATGTAGATAACAGTAATGACCCAAACCATTCCATAGAGGTCGATAAGCAACATGATGATTACAAAATAAAGATAACTTAAAGTATGGGTTTTAAACATTCAGCATAATTACCTGTACATATATTGACCACGGTAAAGGATCTTCAGCTACCCTGGAGGACTCTCCGAGGATCAAGTTGCCCACTGCAGTAACTGGAAGGAACAGCAGAAAGTTCTTGCCTTCCCCTCCATTCCTCACCGGGTTTCAATGTGATAGGTTTCTCGATGGCAGCAGCCTCCACACAGAGCATATGTTTGTATTCATCATCACCAAAGTCAGCCATTGCCTTTGCCTTTTTATCCCAGGGATTCCACACCACTACATGCAAAAGAAATAATATTAGAGCTAAGAACAGCCTAGGAATATTAACATACGATAAGGCATTTCAGAATACTCTTTGGTGGAATGTTTTACTGCATTTCATACATGCAAATACTACCAGAATTCACTATATCTACCTGGTAAAAATCTCAAGCCCGAGTTCAGAATACTTATCAAGCATATAGATCTTAGAAGAGAAAGAAAACGTAGTTCACACTACTACTTGAAATCAACCAACAATAATCCATAATTCCATATGAGCAGTTTTCATAGGTTGGTAGTGATTGGCGAAATGTTATATAGCTTGAGCAGAGAACACAAAATTCAGAGTAAGAAAAAAAGACAAGGTAGCTCCTCTACTATTAAGCAGCAATGAAGAACATGATACTGTTTCCAAGTCCTAGCTAAATAGGAAACACTCTTGTTTGTGTGTTTCGGAGTATGAAGAGAAATCTTATACATAAAAGGTGTCAAGAGTCCATATAAATAGCATGGACATTAATAAAAAAGTTGGAGAAAATAAACCTCACCAGCATCAGGGAGCCCATCTTTGCGTAATACAAGGGTTCTCTTCTTTTCATGATCCAGAATTGCAATTTTAGTTGGAGTACTGAGGTATATCTTGTCCACCTTTGTAAGCAGAAATAAAAATATGTCAGCAGAACAAAATTTAGATATGAGCAGATTGAGAGAAAAAGTCATTATGCACTCACTTCAGCTTCAAATGTTATTGCATCTCCCTGTTCAGTAAACCGCTGCTTGTTCAGTAAATTATCCAGATAATCAAGTGTCTCTAATCCTTCAACACGAACTTCACTGAACACAAGGAATTAAAGTCTTTTAAACCCTGATAATATGCAATGGTATAATCATGATATGGGACAAAGATAGAGTGATTGACTATAATCATGATATGGGACAAAGATAGAGTGATTGACTAACATATTCTACCATGAATCAGTTTTACTAGTTAAGGTGCAAATATCAGACTAAAAGAGGAAAAGTAAGCAGCAATTCAGTTAGCACCCATATCAATAATTAGAAAACTGTTAAAAGTTAAGAACAAAATCAACAATTTTATAAATCCACAGTTTACTTCCGGAATATAAAATTTCAAAATAAAGGTTCAAGAAAACAAAACAAGCAAATAAAACTTATGTCGCAAAATAGATTACTAAAATATTACTTTATTTCAGTTTACGTGATCCAAACCTAAGATTTCTTTTGGGTGAAAACTAAGAATTGTTATTGTTACATTATCATATACCTTATTATTGAAACTAAGAATTGTGTGACAATTCATCATTGGAAAGCAAGTGGCTTTGATGAGCAGGCAGAAGAACATTCGTTACTTTCACTACTGGAAATCACAATCAAGACCATCCAATCCAACACACAATTCAAAGGGGGTTGGGGCAAATTAGGTAAGGATAAACAAAGTTCCCCATCTCCTATATCATCAAGAAGTAGCAGTTCAAACAAAATCCAAACCACTCATTAATAATGCTCAATTGCTCAAACACAAGACATGCTTGCAATAGTGAACAGAATTTCAGACCCAGACATCAACTAGAACTAGGAAGAGGACAGATGTCACCAGAAATGATATTTTACTTGTTAGAACTTAATAATGTTGAAGTAGAAGACTTAAACCGTGTGGATGGGAGAAGACAAAGAAGCTACGCAAGTAAAAGGAAAAACCAAACCATGTTGTTATTGATAACATCTAGAAGCTAGTAGCATGAGAAGAGATTTAGCCACTTATGATAGCTTAGCTGTCAACATTTAATGTTAATAAACTGGGATATGCAAATGTAACAATGGAAGAAGATAGCGTGACCCGTGCATGTCAAAAGATTAACTCAAATGTATCCAACTATAAACCCGGAAGTAGCAGTACTACAGAACATCACATGACCGAAGAATTAAATATAAAACAAGTCCTTTTGAGTTACCTGATATCAGAAACGGAAAAATATGTGTGATATGCAAATGTGAATGTAAACGGCTTTCCATCAGTATTTGTATTCCTGATGCGAGATGTTAACATTAGATCCCCTCCAGGTCCCAAAGCTACCCTCAGGCGGAACTCATAACTGAGATAGAAGACAAAGCCACGAAGTCAAGTTAATTGGTCAAGAAAATAATGTGGTGAAGATTCAGATATGGAAGTCTTTTTGTGAACTGACATTACCTGTGAGGCCAAATCTTCATATCTTCTTCAGAAGGCTTAAGGATCAAATCAATGTAAGCTTTGTTGGATGAGTTTGTCGGAAAAGCAGGAGGGTCAGTGTCAATGCTCCAAAGTCTATTTCTGGCAAACCCATGCGGCTCAAGAGGACCATGATTTGAAAACTGCAAACACAGAGCATGTTTTTCATGACCACAATGATCATCGTCTAAACAAACTACGACAATAGAAGATCTGCACATACTTGGGGAAAACATATAGGAATTCCTCCACGAATTGCTTTTGGAGGCTTGAACAATGCCTGCAGAAGAAATATATCTAGTACGTTAGAAACAAAAATGCACATGACCTCTAAATGTTATATTCTTAAACACTTGCATTCGCATATACTAGTATTCACATTAGAGATAAACTATAAAAAAAATGAATTCTAGTTACTTGTTAAACAGATTCATCAGAATAATTCAGGTCATTTATCATTATAGACATCATAAACCAAAAAAATTCTTCTTCTCCTTTACCTCGTATGACCACTGAATGGAACCAAAAAGAAAGATAAGCGAAGAAAATCAAGTTACTGAACAGCAATTTTTCCTACTAGTATCGGAAGTAGTTCATTTCATAATAGTGTGCAGAGTTTCAAACAAACTCTTACAACTTCATTCAATTTCTTCAAACATGTCATTATTCTAAATTTGATTTTCTGGACAGTTAATCTATGGGTTCAATTTATTGCAAATACTAACAAATCCGATCTTTATCTTTCAAAAATGGTTCAGAAAGGTTTATGATCTATAAAACACATAATATGTCTAACTTTTGCAACTGCTCACACTCAAAAGTCAAAACAGACAGATCTCAGGTTGACAAAGGAAACATAAGAAGCAAAACTGCTTCCATTGAAGATGAAAATTTATATCCATAAAGGCTCTCGTACAAATTAAGTAATCGTAAGACACCTACGAGAACCATTTCAACCAAATCTAGTTTATTCATAAACTATTCCATCATTCTGACATCTATGGGTTAATTAAAAGCATAAATCCACTGCTAAAAAGTAGCTTTTGCAATATCAACTATTAGGCACTACATACAAAATTTCAGGGGAAATATTAGATTAGGTCTAAATGAACCATCAATTCAAAGGAATGTTCTAAGAAGTATATTTCACATCAAATCAAGAAAATTACTGTCACTGAAAAAGCACCTTACTACTGACGAAAAGCAACTCCTCTCCATGCTCATTCTTCCAAGATGTCACGTGTCCTCCATACAAATACACCTAGGAAAAAAAACAGAAATAAAATTAAATAGCCCGAAATCAAAGATCTATCGAAATAACAACAAAAAAAGAAGAAGAAGAACAAAAATTAAATCCAAAGAAACGAAAGAAAACTAACTCAGATCAGATTGAACAGATCGTGAAATGAAAATCTAAATTTCAAAAAAAAAAAACAAGAAATAAAGAAACCGAAACCTTTATAAATTTACCTCGGCAGAGCTGCCTCGAGTCTCGCGGAGGATGATTTTTTCAAGGCCGTTAACGCCCTTGGATAACTCAACGGGAACTCTCTCGCTCGACATAGAATTTTCTCCCAAAAAAAAACACTGAAAGTGATTGATTCTCAGTTATTGCTGCAAAATTCAAATTAAAAAAAAAGGAAAATCAAATGATTTTCCCCTCTTTTAAAACTAGTTGAATTTTTTAAGCACGGAAACTCAAAAGATTTTCAACTGTGTCAAATCTGTTTCTTTGTGCTTTACTCTTTTTCGCTCTTTCACTTTTTATTTTATTTTCTGTCCTTTTTTTTTCTTTTTTAGATTTTACTCGATAAAGACGAAGCGTTGAATCCACAACAACAATTGTAGTATGGCGAAATTGTTTAAATGGCCATAATTTGCTACACCACCATTGGCCCAATACCGTGTAGCCTACTCAATCCACACTGCCACGATATTTTTTTTAAAGAAATCATAAAATTTTTAATTAAATTGTTTTAATATTGAATTTGAAAATATATATATAACAATAAATTCAACAATGTAAAATAATTTAAAATTAATTAAATCTTTGTAAAATAATTAAAGATTAATTAATATTAGATTTGTCCATAGTTCCCACTTGGCCCGAAAGTCCGTTCGAAAAATAAGAAGGTTTAGATAAAAATATAGACTTAAAATAAATTTAGACAAAAAAATTATCTAGAAAACGAGTCAGGCTTTGGTTAAAATTTTTTTTTAAAAATGATGTTTTGCTACTTTTTTTCATTGTTTTACAATCATTTCATTATTATATTGTTACATTTTATTACTATTATTTGGATATTGTATAACTCTTATTTTATTATTAACTTTGCTAATATTTTAGAAGCATTTGCTTGTTAAGTTGCACCTATTTTAGTGTTATTTAAGTATAAATTTTTTTGAAATTTTTAAAATTTGTTGGAAATATTTATTTTAATATTTTTAGTGTTTTTGATATATTATATTTTTATTTTATATAAAAATAAAAATTATCGACCCTAGCCGAATTTAACATTTATAATTTGGGCCAAAGGGCAAAAACATTTAACGGGCTTAAAAGTTAAAAGAGCATATTAATTTTTTTCATGTCAATTACCACATCATCATTTTTTCATGCTAATTGTTACGTCTGTACTTAAAGGTCTGTTAAGAACATAGATGGAAACCCATATTTAATGGACTCAATTGATTGTACTTTTCAATAAGAGGCTCAATTGATTTTTTTTAATTATTTTGCTAGAGATATTTTAGTAGTTAAGTTAAAAAATATTTACTTAGTAGCCATGTAATTAAAAAATAATATTTAAGGAATCTAAATTTAACAAAATAATTTTATCAGTCTTAACGTTTGGACTTAAATTTTGAAATTTAAAAAGTAAAGGGACTGAATTCCTAAAAGTAAAAGTATAAGGACTAGATTCGAACTTATAAAAAGTAGAGACACTTATGGCAGATTTTAACCAATTTATAAACATTGACAGAATTTAAGTTAAAAGAGCATTTTTCAAGGCAATTTCACATGCAATAAACTTAGTGCGTTTTTAACAAAAAAAAAAATCCGTTTCATTCAAAAAAAGTGAGCTTTTGGGACTCTGTTTTTCATCGCCAAATCCATTATTGAAACCGTAGCTTGCGATCTTCCATTGATTTTTCGAAAGCGTTTTCGTGCTTTACAGATTCTTTCATAGCCATAGTTTCCTGCATCTAACCAGGTATATACTTCTTCGCTGCTTGCTTTCTCTTTTTAGCAATTTAATTTCAGCAATCGATTCTCAGCCTGAGTTTTGATCTCTTGTTTGAATACGATTTCCGGTTCTAAATCTGATGAATTAAAGAAACAATGATTGAAATGATTAGCTGTTTCGCATTTTTTTTTTAAATTTTTCTGTCATTGTTTTGATTCTTGAGAAAATAAAATATCATGTATTTCTTTAGTATATTCAATTGAATTTCAGTTGGCTATATTTTGATTTTGATTGAACCTTTTTTTTTTTTTTCAAATTCTCCGTGTCTGTAGATGCTGAATCGAAAACTTGATTATGTTTAATTTTAAAGTTCAAATCGCTACTCTTTCATCTATTCTTAAACCGGAACATCTAGGCTCTAGGATTTGAATAGCAAACTTTACATCATTTGTTACTGAGTTTGAATTAATTAAGTTAAACTCTAAGTTCATTGTAAATTTGTTGGTTTAATTCTCCATGTTTCCAACTTCATGTTTCGATTGATTTTTGAAAGTATAGAATCGTATCATATCATTCCATTACTGCAGCTGTTAATCGTGTGTTAGATACATTGGATCTCACTCGTTAAAAAATAGTTCGGTTAAATTTTATTGATAAGTGTTTTTTTAACACCTTAGAATCAAGTTATGCAAAAGATGAACACATTCGTGTTTACAAGTTGATATATATAGTTTAAATATGTTTCACTTGAGATCCGTATTGACATTCGTGTTTACAATACAGATACTTTGATAACTCAATTTAAAATAATTTGAGAATGATTAGTGCATATATATATATGAATTGTTCGTATTACTTGATAACATATTTTACGAGTCATTAAACTTTGAATTTTTTATATTTTGATTTTATTTACTCTATGTTTCCAAATCCCAGATTTGAGTTTATTTTGGCAATGAAGTAAAATAGATTTGAGAGGAGAAAAAGTGCCCAAAATTCATTGCATCTAATGAATAATCTATAGAAGGAGATGAGGAGAACGTTCTATTGCAAAAACTCAGTTGCTTTTGTGTTTTCGGTAGTGTTCTTTTGTTGTATACTGGTGTTGATCATTTCGATGCTCAGAGTTCCGGATGTTGACACCGGAAACGGAGCAATGTCCATTTATGATGACACGTCGCTTAAATCCTCAGGCAATGACAAATCGGTCGGTTCATTCGGGAACATGATGATCGATATGTTACCTGAAGATCTCGCTTTCACCGTTTTTGTCCCTTCAGAAACCGCTTTCGAGCGCGATCTGAGGTTAAGCGCAAACAATAGTCTAGTCGAAGAAAAGATAAATGACACGTACGTGGTGATCTCTCGCGTGTTAGGTTTCTCGGCCATTCCTCGTGTTCTTGATACGGCTATGGTACCGATCGGCGGCGAAGAGGTGTCCTACGATTCATTGTCAGGGTTCGAGTTGTTTGTTTCAAAGGATGCCGGAGGAGTGTTGGTGGTTAATGGAGTGAAGTCAGAGAGTGTTGATATGAAGAGAGGGAAGCTTGTTGTGCATGTAATGGATGGTGTTATTATGGATGCAGAGTTTGAGCAGTCAGTTGAGCCTGATCTTGATGGTGATGATTGAGGTAAATGAGTCTTAACATGAATATGTATTTGGATGTTAAAAGTCATATTTATTCATTAGTTAACATGAATATGTATTTGGATGTTAAAAGTCATATTTATTCATTAGGGCAAACTACAAAAATAGTCACTTTTGTTTGTTTTAGATTATATATTAATTATTTATATTTAAAATGTTATATTTTAGTCACTTATGTTACCGTTTTATTATGAAATGGTCATTTTACCGTTAAACTCCGTTACTTTCCTAATAGTGGTCTTACATGACAATCCAAATGGGTTTTAAATGCCAATTTGGATATCTTACGTGACAGTCTAAATTAAATTTATTTAATTAAAAATCTATTTTCATCCCAACAGTTATAAATCCAAGTTGGCGTTTAAAACTTATTTAGACTACCACATAAGACTACCGTTAGAGAGGTAATAGAGTTTAACAGTAAAGTGACATTTTCGTGACAAAATAATAACATAAGTGACTAAAATATAATTTGAGATAAACAAAATAACTATTTTTATAGTTTTCCTTATTTTTGTTTGAATATATATTTAGAAGCGAAATTAAGTTATATATTTTATGAGAATTAAAATAAATTTCACCATTTAATAATCTGTATTCGATAATCTTTTCAATAACTAAATCAAAATTTTATCATTTAAAAAATTTAAAATACAATTTTATCATATATTAAACCAAAAGTTAAATATTTCATTTTATAGACCCAAATAGAAATGAAAATGAGAATTCAAATATAGATTCTTTTATATTCAAGTTATTCAAATTTCTTATGATTATATTTATACCATTTCAAATTCAGATTATTTTAAATTTAAATTATTTTCATATTCGAATTAAGCTAATCAATATCAAGTAGCTAACATTATAACATAAAATCAAATTAAAATTTAGGTTTCCATCGATTATGAAAAGAACCAAATAAATAATGTATAACGAAAAGAATTAAAACAATAAAGATGGACGATAAATTTATCTGTTATTAAAAATAATGTAATAAAAGTAAAAATTATAATAATACTATAGAATAAAAATAAAAAACTAAACACGCCGCAGTAAAAGTAAACACTCATCGCTCATCCATAGGTCCTTTTAACATAATATATGTTAAAAAATCTTTCCTACTAAAAGTTTAAAGATGGGAAATAATGTAAATACTAATAAAGATCAAATTTTTTCTCTTTAAATTAAAGAGAAGAAGAAAAATAGAAGATCACACTTTTATTATCCAAAACAAAAGGCAAAATGAACTAGTTCTTCGTTCTTACACTCAGCTGTACAAACTTTTCATCCTCAAAAGTTAAATACAAAATACACCTAAAATTGTCTGGCATTTTCAAGCTCCCAATATTTGTTCTAATTTTTTAATCATTTTGGAAAACCAAATTAAAAATAAATAAAAAATAAATTTAAAAAATGCAAAAATGCAAACCTCACAACAAAGCACTGTGACCATAAGAATACCAATAAAAAGAAAAAGCTAAAACTCAACCAGAAACAACAAAGAAAAGCCAAGAAGAAAAAGGAAGAAATTTTCTAGACATCCAAACAACCAGATGAGAAAAAAAAAGGGGGGGGTTGAAATCCAGATATTTGTCTATTAATGACACAAAAAAGAGAAAAAAACCAAAAGCTTCTTAGGGGAGCAGAAGCAGCTAAATATGCACTGATGCTGTCCCTTTTTTTCGATCCTGAGAAAACAGGTTCGGGTTCTTCCCACTGCAGCCGAACAAAATGAATATAGTTAGAACGATTTGTGGATTCGATTTAAGAAAAGAAAGAGGTAAACTTGTACGGATTTGGAAGCATGTTTTGTTCCACCTGCACTCTCATTTGAAAGGGGGTTTTGAATAAATAGCACAGATGAATCAAAGGGGGGACTTAGAACAGTTGAAGAGCCATTTTTAGTTTGTTTTGTTTCCACTTCGGCAATTTATAGAATGCATCTTTTTTCATCCCGAACTTCTCCTTGAACTCCTCAGATGACAGGTATGTCTGCATTTTTTTTCGGTTATAAGAGTCTTGAAGAACAAATGTAATACCATCTTAAAATCATAGTCTTAAATCATACCTCTCGTTTGGTCACATCTATTTCAGAAACAGGATCGGTTGAGGTTATTTTGAGACGTTCGTAAGGGTATATTGGAAGGCCTTCCTCGTCTTCAGCTTCACCCTCTTTAGCATCTTCTTGTATAGTGAGGGATTCTAGTTTGCTACTCATGGAATTCTCCTTGGAGTTAGGCTCTGGTGTTGGTGTTGTTTTGGGTGTCGGTGGGCTCACTTCATCAAGATACATGCTTCGTTTAAGAGTACAAATACGAAAATAACATAAAATTTGGTCTTGAAACACGGAAAATGCATACCTTTCACAGATCTAGGTATGATGGTCTCTCGAGCTGGTGGTGGTTGTTTTTCGAACGATGCAGTAAGAGCTGCTATAGCTGCAGACTTTTTTGCAGAATCCGGAGTCACGGATTTTGGATAGAGTTTTTTAACCACAGGTGGCGGAGTAGAAAGGTTTCTAGCATTAGGGTTCTCAAATGCAGCTGCTAGTGCATTGAAAGCGGGAGACCTTCCCCTCACACGAACTCGCTCAGGGCTGAAGGACATACTTCTAGAACGTTGTGATCTGTCCGGCACACTACTAGACCTTCCACCATATGATACTGGCGTTCTACGCTTGGGTTTCTAAACATACAATAAGATGTTAATCCGAAAATTAACTCTAAAGATAACCGACAAAGTGGTAACGAGAACACAAAAATGGACACATGCTATGTTACTGGGACTCCAGCTTACAGGTATGCCTTTGAAAAGTTTTTCCATGTATTTTGAAAGTCCGAGTCATATTCTCATATCCATACCCAGATATGTCTTAGGCACGGGTGTCGGGCATGGATACTTCAAGAAAAATGAAGAGTCCAAGCAACATAGATAGTGATCACTCCATACCAAAAGCGGCAAAAGTTCAACTAATATGAGAGAGTTAAAGTGAAGTCTTACATCGACTGTTGGTGTACCCCCAGTTTTCACTATGGTAAGTTTCCTTTGAAAGGAATTTCCGTGCATCTGCAAGCAAATAAAAACACTAAGATCCTTGCACAGATAAAGCAACCATGATTCCAATGCAGTAGCAGAGATACTTACAGAAGACTTTGCGGAGTCCCATGAGAAAAAGCGCGTGAAAAAGGGTGGCTCACTCCCTTCCATGACTATGTATATCGGAGCTTCACGAGACAATTTTTCTAAGAGAAAATCATGCTCAAGAAATTTCTGTCCAACAACAGATTGAAATGTAAGAACACACCAGGTGGAACAGACCACAAACTATTCCTAATCCCTAATAGATATTGTACGAACCAACCAAGAACTAGTCCATTTACATGTGCACACTCGACATCCTTAATATGTTGACGAGTGAAAATAGTACCCTTAAAAAGTAGTGTGTAACTATAGTTTCCACCTATATAACCGGTTGATCTTACCTGACCAATAGTCAAGGCCTGCAATTTATTCTTGGTATCGACTTGTTGTCCAACCCAGACAAAGATATCTGAGTGACAATCTAGGATAAATATATCTTCAGTCATCAAATCATCCTGACTGAAGTTATATATCTCCGTAACCTGCATAAGAACTTCAGTTTAAGCCAATGATGCAGATAAAAGACGAGATTTTTCTTACTTTGGGCTTCTTTTTTCTTTTCTTTTCTTTTTTTTTTTTTGCAATATAGTAAAAAAAATAAGTGCACTTAACATTTACGAGCGTGCTAACATGACCAATAAATGGATCATACATATAAAAGTCATGAACGCATTTGATAAAATCATAGTTTTCAAATTTGGAAGTAGCTGATAAGTAGATACGCACCTTAAGATTCCCTACAGATTGGAGTGAAATTTGCAATGAACCATGACAATGAAGAAAGATAAGGAATTAGAAAACTATAATTATGAATAAACATTTTACATTTGTAGAACTAAGACCATAAATTAAAAACCTTATAACCATTAGAGAGTTATCAATACCTTTCGAGAACGTGCAGGAGAATAGGTGAGGATCACCTTCAGGTTCCCTTGCTATCTTTTGGCTTGGGTATTCGGATTTTCCTCCAAGCAACTCCCAAAACTGTTCAGATTCCGATCCTTCTTTTTGTGGCTTGGATTGTAAATTAGGCTGAAGATAATCAAAAGGGTATGAATCGAAGCTTAGAGAATCAAATCGGAAACTCAAATAGCTGTTTCTAAAGTGAACTAATATTCAATACAACAGATGCAATCTATCCACTTTGCCATACTATTCCATCAAGCCTAAATCAAGTTTCGGGAAGGAAGCCACTTGAAAATACAAATCGAACCTTTATGATATCTAGTTGTCTCTCAACAAGCTCATGGTCATCAGGGGAAGTTAGGTTTCCAGCCCATGTAAAGACAGTGGAACCGCTATGTAATATGTAGCAGTAAGAGGAGTTCAAAGATGATGCGACCTGATAGAAGTTAAATAAAGAAAAAAGGGAAAAGTGCATAAGTTCCATCTCGTAAACAATAAATGTACAGCGAAATAAATTTGAAGTCCATCTATTCATTTTATAAGCGGCATAGGGGTAAAATTATTAGCAACTTTCTCAGGACTCGTGCTTTCAGATTGTCCAGTCATGGAAGGCAGAACATGGTCCAGTCAACCTTTTCCAGAAATCAAAAACAATAAAAATGAGTACCCGACCGCTATCACGTGGAAGATGTTAGACCTCTAGCAAAAAACTAGTTTATAAGGATCATACTTGCTACGAGTTCTTAAGGAAACAAATATAGTAGAAAAATTTGGGACATACTGCTTCAACTTGTATCGCTTGCATATTATCAGGCCCAGAACCTTGTACTCGGAACAGTGCAAGACCATCTTCTGTGTATGTCCCTTCTGGGATCTCCTTCTCAGCAATGTAGTTCTTGTATCCATCACTAAGACCACCCTGATGAATTTTAAATGATTGAACCAGTTATCTAAGGAGAACTTGGACACATAAGAGTATCCATTGAAGTAAAATTTACAAATCAAAATTCCTCAAACCTTAAACACAATAAAGCTCTGGAAGATCGAAAAGAATTGAATGGGTTCACTTCCTTCGTGGATGCAAGCCTGATGATCGGATAAAATACCGTCAGAAGGGAAATACAAACATATACAAACAGTAACTTCAGAAAAAGAACAATGGTCTAGTTTAAAAAAAGCTACCTGGGTAGCCTGGAACTTCATTGATTCAACCATTTTGGTTGCCAAAGAGACTGCGGAAACTCTGTCATCCTGTTAGGCAAAAACTCATTATCAGTAAAGCAACAAAAATAGTACACGCATTGTAAGAAAAGGTAGCATGATGAGGACAAGTCACATCCATGGTACATATATGTGTTCCCTGTTTGGGACAAAAGACAGTTTTGTCATTGAAACTATGGTTGAAAGCTTAAGGCACTCAATAGTTTTCGGAACAGAAAGACCAAAGAGAGTAATAGAATGCTTAATCACCTCAACACTCTGCTTTCCAATCCATGTTCCTATAAGATACTCTTCTTTGTCTTCTCCAGGGTAAGAATATTGAAAAATATAGCAATCCCCACTGTAAAATTTTGACTGATCAGAAGCTGGAAGGAGAACTTTTTCTTGGCCATTCACACGCCAAACCTGCACAGCCAAATTAATGCCATCATCAGTAAACTGGCTTCAGACCCAAAGACAGTATGTACCATATATTATGTCCAATGCATGAAGAGAAGAGCACCATTGCCACCTGCTACATAAGGACTAAGCTGGCTATATGTTTAAGCATGATAACAAGCCTAAAGATAGAACAAATGAAACTCTTAACAATAACATAAACCCGTCATTAGAGCCAAAAGGATGAGTTAGCAATATTCTTCAATAAGCTTGGAATGGCCGCAGAATGCAGATATTCAGTCTACCAACCTAAAAGGTTTTATTGTGCGTGTACATTTGTATACTATAACTAGCATTGCACATGGCCTTTTAACTCATCATGAATTTTTCTTTCCAATAAAATCAAATGAACAAATTGACAATATTTAGGCAACCAGTTTCTTAATGTGTTTTCAGTTTTTACTTAATACTTTAATCATATTCGAATATATATATTACTTTAATGTCAGTGCGACATACTCAAGATCAAATTTCTTGCTCCACTGTCTGGGAAGGATGGCAGTAAGGGAGCATGATACATTCAAAAATTCAGTACCTAGAAAAATATAGCTACACAAGTACAAATATACCTGCAAATTTCCGGTGCAATCAATATAAGGTTGGGGTTCTTCCTTTGCAGGAGCAGCTTTTGCAAGGCCCTTGACATTCAGCCCTTGACGTCGTAAAAGTGCTACAGAAACCATTGAAATATATTAATGTTTAAGGTGACAAATGATGATTATTTGATGGCTAAAATAGTATAAAGATTAAGAAAAGACAACTCATAAATCAAAAACAACAAAATTGCAAGATATTTCAGTTACTAACCAGCAACTTTGCTTCTACCATCCTCGGTAACAGCAACATTAGTGGTCTGGGGCCATGACTCAAACTTCGACTTAAATACAACAGTCTCAAACCCCTCAATTACACGAATTATTTGGGATTTTGGTCGATCAGAACCACGGATTAACTCCTGTTTGGTAACATCAACAATGCAAAAGGAGCGAATGAGAAATCCATATAAAAGTTGGTTTAAATCACCTTACAGAGCTATTACCTCAGCCGCTCCACTTGCAGTCTTTCTTTCATCAAGAGAAGTATTTCTTCCCATCCATACAAAGACTTCTAACCCACAATCCAATATATAGCATTTATTTGTGTCCAACAACTCCCTTGTCAAGGAATCAGCATCAACAGGCTTTGCCTGCCCCTTCTCAACACTTGAAAAGCAAATATAATCCAATGAGAGCATTTCTCAAAGCACAAAATTATAGGACACAAAGAAGGCCTTTTACCAAATGCAAAAGTATTTTTCTTTTCACTCAAAGATGACTAATTGGTCTATTTAGAGAAAGCGAAAATTTTATTTGCATAAGCAATTGACCATCATCGCCATTGCCAAACCAAGATAAAATTACCTTAGTAGCTTGGCTGTATGAGACTGAACAGTCCTATCCTCATCACTGGCAGTCTTCCTTGGAAGTGGAGCAAAGCCACCAAAGAATCCCCAAAACTCTCCAGTTTCAGCATCGGCCATCAACTTTCCATCCTCTGCATAGAGTAATAAGATAGAATCTATCAGTTTATAAACAATATCCACTTCTCACTCCATTTATCTTATTCTTCCCTTCCTTCATGATCTGTATCTGTTAGTTTACTCACCAATGGCAGCTACCTCACATTTCCCATCATGATAAGTATCTTTAATGTATTGAACAACTTCTAAGGCTTTTGCCCTCTCTTGAATGGATGAATTGGACCCATTAAATTGAAAGATTTTAGACTTTGTATCCAGTATAAAGATATCATCATGGTTAAGTGAGGATCGAGCAAAAGGAACCTGCCATGAAACATGTCATCAACTTCTTGAATGAAAAGTATTGAATCGCACTTGACATTGAGTATCGTTTGTCCTTAGAAAGACTTGCCTCTTTTACATGGACAACATGTTTGCCTCTACAGACAAACATACGTATCTTATGTTCCTCTTCCTGAACATGTTTGAATCCAGATGCTACTCCACCTTCCTGGGGTATGATACATGGCTTAAAATAGGAAAGGAACTTCTCAGTTTCATGGCCCTGCACTTCACGATATTGAACAGCACGCCCTCCAAGGGCAGCATCAAGTTCAACAGTCTTGACTGCAGCAGCACCTGCTTCATCCTATGTTAAACAAGTTGTGGTCACAAAATTGATCTGATATCTTAGTTCAAAATTCAACCTATTACTTTCTCAAAGGTTAAGAATTGAACAAGTAAAAAGATTTTTGTGGGAACATGGTTTACCTGGGATGTGTCTTTACCAAGCCAATAGTGTATATCATGACGCAAGGCACCACTTTTTAAGGCAGTTGTCTGAGCCAAAAAAAAAAAAAAGAAGGTAACATTAAAGAACATTAATCTGAGAAGGAAAACTTAGTTGCATCTTAAAGCCTCAAACTACAAGTATAATCTAGTAAATATATGAGTATTCAGTTTTTATAAATAACCCCAATGCAAAGAACAACAACAGCCAAATGCTTACAACCTTGCAAAGATTATAAATAAAAGCCACAGCAGATCCTTTTCTCCATGGTAGCGATCGCATCAAAAATATTATTAACAAATCCACAAGCTTCAAATTTTGGTGCTAATACAACCAAGCAATATGTAAAATAGAAAAGACTTGCCTTCAAAATAACATAGGAATCCCCTGTGAAAAATTTGCCATAAGATGACTTTGGAACTGGAACAGGGCGGAAGTTTTCAATGCGCCAGATTTCAATTCCACTGCAAACTATTAAGGAGAATAATTCATGAAGAAGAGCAACTCAAAAGCAGACATACCAAGATTGAAATGGCAGCAGATGTGATAGTTGTTCTCTTTCTACATTTGTTGTCACCCTACACTAAATGTACAACCTAAATTTACTATAAAAAATTTATTTCGACTATCGATCTAAAGAACAGTACACAATCAGAGTGATAAACCACATAACAATGCAAGTTTCAAAAAGTGAAGGATACGCTTTTTGCCCAGCTCCCTGAAAAGCTGGATCTAAATCTCTCATGGAAACCGCCATACTTATTACACAGCTTTAAATTTAATGTTTTGATCTTCTAGGTCCCAAGCTTGAAGCAAGTAATAGACTTAACCTGAAACATTATCAGCACCATCACTTGAATTATCAAATAGATAAATAAAATTACTGCAGGAAAAGAATCTAAAGAAACGAAAAAAAGCATCGCTCTCTCACAACATCGTTCATGGTATTGCTGTCGACAAAATGAGTAAATTTGAGCATCACTTAAGTATGGAACCAGTACTTAGATTAGTTATTCATTAAGTAGAAGAATGTCTTGCACTAAACTCTACAAAGCCAATGCTTAGACCTACAAAATAGATCATTATTTTGCATTTTCACATCGAACACTTTATCAACATGAATAGAAACCACCTGCATCTCTAATTTAGGGTGCAGTTTTCACATTTTTCCAGAAGCAATTGCCAGCAAAGGACAAGAGTTCAGTTTTATTTTTCTTTCTTTTTCTTTAATTATCTACAAATTTTCATTAAGGGTCCCAAAAAATTGCTACTAGCTGATAAGAGTTCAAACAATTAGATCTTAAGTTAGAACTAGTACAGACATTATAGACTCATAACCCTGAGTTCTAACCGGCTATAATTGTTCTTTGCTTAATCAGCTCTCTTTGAAATTCTTAGTCCAATTTTAAGCTGTAGAGCTAATTTTATCAGTCAACTAAAAGACAAATTTCTAAAACTGCATACAGGTAAGCTGAATCAGCTAAGACCAAGCTTAGAATCTCATGAAATCCATTTGATAAAGCAGACTGTTGATTTAGCTGTCCAGTCCTACTAGATCCATGTTTGCCATAACACAGAAAAAAAAATTCTAAATTTATTGGAAATACAACATTCGATCACTGTGTTTTAGATTTTACAGTTTCCCAGATATCGAAATTCAATGTCATGAAAGTGACAAAAACACCATATTTTATTGAAAATTCATATCAAATGACCCCCCCGAGAAAAAACATAGCTAACTCATGCTCCTTATAGTCAGTGCCTACTAAAATGAAGTTAAATTCATAAAACATGAGCTTGAAACTTTTAAAGCCCCAACACATCACCAACCAATAGATCAAATCTTAAAAAAAAAAAAAAATCAAAAACAAAGTCATAGCAAAATAATAATAATAACCCAATATTGTAAAGCTCAACAACCCAGAAAATATATACTTCAAACTCTATAATCTTCTTGAATTTAGTAGATAGAACATTAGTTCAAAAAAAAACCCAGACACCAAAAATCCCCAAAAAGTAAAAATATGTTCAAGAAAAAAATGAATTACCTGGTTGTTGAAGATGATTATCAGAAAGCAAGCAGAACCCAGATCCAAAAAAAGAAAAAAGAAAAAAAAATATATATATGAGAGTGTTTTGAGAGTTAAAAAATAAAGGCTAAGAAGAACCCTCAAAAAAAGTAGATTGAAAGGAAAAAAAATAGAATTGGAATGGAAGCTTTAGACAGCGAAACAAAGCATGAATTGTAGAGAGGGAAAAAGCTAGAGAGAGAAAGGAACAAAAGAGAGAAAAAAAGGGGGTTTGAAGGAATTGAAAGGGAATGATGACTGCCAGTCGTGCTTATCACTAATGGCAACCCAAATTTTTTTTTTCTTTTAGAGAAAAAAAAATAACTCAAAATGAACTGTAAAATCTCATTAATAATTAATTAAATTAAATTTATGCAGGTAGAAATATTTAAAGACCAATCAAAACTACAGTGAAAACAAAGTTGAAAAAAAAAAAGAAAACATTTTATGGATGATGATGATGATGGGTTGGTTGATTTCCTTTGAAATCAATTAACTGATTACAAATTTGAAGTCAATTTTATTTCAAATGTTAAAAATTAAAAAATAAACTTTAAAATGGAATATTTATATCATATATATATATATATATATGAAAAAAAGATTAAAAAGGCTTATTGCCTTTCTTTACGGCTTTTAATCGTTTTACAAAGATTTCATTGTTTTTGTTACTGTTGATGTCCCGGAATCTTTGTGTTTTGTAAGAAATTAAATAGGTTTTTTTTCTTTTTGATAATATAATATTTCTAAACAAGTAATTTTATAATTTTTAAAAATAGTAATTTATATAATATTTAAATAAATTTTGGATTAATATGTCATTTAATTATTTTTTAATATTAATGTGAAATTATTATTGAAAAATAAAATTTTAATTTAAATATTAATTCGCTTTAGTAGAAAAATTAAAACTTGTAATATAAAATAGTTTTATATAGATGGTGTTTGATAAACAGAGTTTTTGGCTCTTTTTAATTAAATTGTAAGGTTTGATAAATAGATATTTACAAGAGCTTGTTGAATTAAAACTTTCAAAATAAAAAACGCTAGGGATGAGCAATTTTTTTCACAGCTAATTGGGAATGAATATCTTATCATACTTGTTAAAAAATTATTTTCTTTACCTCATGTTCTTATTTGTGGTATGTTTTTATTTGCCGTTTTACACTTATTAATTAAGTTTTATCAAACACTTTTAAATAGTCAGTTAATAGAATTAATTGGTCAAATCAACTACTGCAATCAATAAATTACCACACATCATCATAGTTTTTTTTTTGTTGGATTAGTTCATTTATAGAATACATTTAATGAAATTATGAAATTGATAATTTTATTTATACCGAAAATTCGTGGCACTATAAAAAATATTATTATTTATGAAATTGAATATATATATATATATGCGTGAAAGTGAAAGGAAAAAATTAAAAAATTAAATAAAGGAAATTTTGAAGAAAAATAATAAAATATTTATTTTATGTTAAATGATATTTTATATTTTTAACTTTTAGTTTTATTTAAATTTTAATGATACGATGAAGAATATATTTACAATCATTCTATATTTATTTTTGGGTTATAATTTTGTTTTTAATTTATTATATATAAAATATTTTCGAGAATATATAATGTTAATTTTAAGCATGATAATTTTAAAATAAAAGTGAAAATTTAAAAATATTCAAATATGTTAATATTATTAATTGATGATATATAAAATATATAAATTTAAATTATAATAAAATAATTTATTGTAATTCATTGTTAAAATGTTTATATATGAAATATACATTTGAATTATTTTTAAGTAATTGATTAAATTATTTATAAAACTAATTTGCTTATATTTGTTCGATAATTGTTAATGTCATGCTTTTTGTCAATTGATATTAATCTTGTTGTTAATATAGGAGAACGCGAGTTTAAAAGTAAAGATTGATTATCAGTATTTTTATGCATTAAAAAAGTCCAAAAATAATTTTTTACTGAAAAATAAAGTGAAAAGACTAATTATTTTTAATACATATTACCTATAAATCCTTAAAGTTCTAACTACTAATTTAACATGTTTAACTATGTTCATGTAAGATCTCAATCGAATTAATATTCAATTAACATTGAAAGAGTAAATTTTAATAGGAGAAAAATAATTAAAATATAATAAGAGTCTAGAAAATAATATGAACATGAAAATGGATTATTTAAAATAATATATATTATAGGTCTGTCACCGGCCATGATTCAGCATGTAAAGTTAGGTGGTGGGGGCTTTGATTATGCTAATTTGCTTCTCTTATTTATTTATTTTATTTTTTGGTCCTATTTAGGGTCGGGTTATTCTTTTAACGTATACTAATTGAATTTTAAATGAGAAAATTTTATTATTTATTTATCAAAATTCAAACTTTAACAATAATTATATTTAAATTTAATAATTTTAAAATATTTTATTACTTTAAATAATAAATTTTGATTCAAGTTAAATCGAAATATCACCCGACTCGATCCATAGATTTCTCCCATTTTCTATTATTATTAGGTACCAACATTCAACACTTTTACCGACCATTTTCCATTTCTAGCCTAGCACATTACTTTTTCTTTTCTTCAATCACTAACTATATTATATATTTTTATATTATATTGTATATTATTATATTACAATCATAATCAAATAAGTTAGCTAAATTTTAATTTTTTTTAATGCCCACCTCGTGGCATTTGAACTGAAAGTGGTACATTGAATAAATATTGTGACCCAATAGAATATTTTGAACAATTTTAAGTTTGAATGTGTGTTTAGATTATTTTAAAGTATTTAAATAGAATTTAAATTTAAATTATTAAAATATTTAACTCGTTTGATTAAATCATCGGTGAAATTCTAAAAATACCTTTTAGATTTTTGATTGACGTAAGTCTCGATTCGATTACTAGACAATATTATCCTCTTTCTCTTATAAAAATACATATATATAAATTTAATCATAATATAATAAAAAATAAGTAAAAGCACATTTATAGTTTTTCTCAATTTCGACATCGAGTAAATTGATTTATCTAAAGAAAGAGCAATTTAATCCTTATATAATTGATCTCTCTCGTCTTTCTTAATTTTGATAATGAGCAAATTAGTCTCTTTCATCCCATAAATTTGTTATTATATCAATCGAAATTATGTATAATTGATGCAAGATATTAATATTGTAATTAATTGTCATTAATTACTCATTTCCAAAATCGGCAAGGATTAAATTACTCTAATTTTTTTTGAGAGAGAGACTAATTTGTTCGATGTTGAAATTGAGAGCATTTGGAGATGTCCTTTTTACCTAAAAAATACTTGTCCGAACAACTATAAAGTGGAATCAAACTAATATAAAGCGTAAACAAATTAAGAATTGAAATAATCCATACTAAAATTGACCTATAAATTAAAACTCACACGTAATAATTGTGCATTATTTGACTCAAATTTGACCACGCAATTACTAAATCCTCCACTTTCTTAAAAAAATTTATAATGTCTCGTTGGCAAAAAGAAACATAAATTTAAATTATTTATTTTTCAAGATAAATTAATTTTAAATTGAATCAAACTAGAATTCAATTAAACAAAAATTTCAAAGTTGGCTAACTTTTGGTTATGTATGATATAATTTTTATATTTAACAGACAAGAAATTAAAGAAAAACTATATTAATCAAATCTTCGTATAAAATTTCAAATTTTAATTTAAAAAATATTAATAATATATATATTGAATAATTTTATTAGAGATTCTAATCATATTTATTATTTTTGACATAAAATTTAGAATTATCTATAATCTCTCCCCAATCCATAAATAGGAAGATAATGTGTTTTAACGCAGTCGAATTTATATCTTTTTATATTGATAATAATACTCGTACTAATCGAACTAAAATTTAATCGAAAAATAAGATATAATTTTTTTAAAAGAGAAGATTTTGTTGAATTTTATCGTGAACGTCAAATTCAAGAACCACCAACAAAATTCAAAGTGTTTTTATTTATTTTTATTACGAGAGAAAAAATAAAATAAAAGGCTTCTATTAGGTGTCGTAATCTCGTGATACCCTTTTCCCAAGGAATATTCCTTTTTCTCACCTTACTTAAAAGGCAACATAAGGGTACAACCGTAATTTCCCAAATCTATTACGTGGACAATAGAACAAGAAAATGGAAAAAATACAAAATCCTAATTTTGCCGTCACTCTGTTGGTCCAGCGCCAACCACAACCGCCAGCGCCGTCAACACCGACCACCACCGCCAACCCTGGACAGGGTGGCTAAGTAAAAAGTTTGATTCTAATATCTCGAAGGCAAAAGGCAAAATATTTGGGTGTTTCTTTAGTCCCCATTTAGCTAAATTTAAGTATTCCTCTAGTTTACAAAGGTCGAGTTTCCTGACTCGAGTTTGAGTTCTACGTTTTACATTCGTAAATGTGCAGAGATGAAACTAAAATTTTACATTTGTGGGTTAAAATTAAATTTTAAAATTTTAAAGTGATTAAAATATAATTTTATTTTTGTATATATTTATTATTTTAGAGTGTTAAAAGGATTAAACTGATTTTTTTTTCATGGTGTAGCGACGTAAAAATTTTGGTTTCGCTTGGTCGCTAATTGTGGCGATTTATTAAAAATTTGAAAACTGAAGTTTGATTTTACAAGAAAGGGAGTCACCACCGATCCTTTTTATAGGTGTGATCGGACACTTAATAAATTTATTTTTAAAACAAAAGGAAGGCCGAGTTTAGGTCTACGTCCAAATCCAGAGAAAAAGTAGGGTTCGGGAGTCGGTTACGCGCGAGGAAGGTATTAGCACCCTCGCGACACCCAAAATTGGTATCTTATAAACACGTGTTATCTTGATTTTCAAAAATGCAAGTTCAATGTAACATTTAGTCATAATTCAATTGAAAATATGATACATTTTGGTTTTTTTGGTTTTTGAGAATGATATACAGTTTTAACACGAGCCGTCAAATTCCATCCAACATAGCGATGAAATTTGATGACTTATGGTTAAATCGGTGCGTTGCCTTGATTATTGAAATTAATTAGAAAAAGATTTTCGTTTGAACGTAAAGCGAATTGATATGAAATAAAAATAAATAAACAACAAATCTAAAAGTACATTGAAACAAATATAAGTGTGAGAATAAAATTATAAACAATAAAGATATAATGTAATACTAGAATTGAATATGAGATGGAAACAATAAATCTATATACGTAATAATGACATTAAGAATGTGTACGTAAAATAGGAATGAAAAGGGTTTACATAATAATACTAATATGGGTACATAATATATATATATACATAACATATATATTTAAAATGAACATATACAATATACATATATAACAGACCTTTACTAATAATAATAGTAAAAATAGTAACAATAAAAGATATATGTACACCAAATAACATATAATAATATTAATATCATGAGTGACAATATGGAAAATAATAAGTAAATTAGTGAGTATAATAACATATGAAAATAAAACTATATAAAAATATATATCGTATAATAAAATATATGTACTAACATTGGTAACAATAATAAGGATTATATAAAAATACCTACATGAAATAGTATGCGAAATACATACAATTAATTAAAATACATACATATCGTATTACAATACATATATAATAAAATAGAAACACACCATTAGAGATACATATATACATACATTCGATATATAAAGCACATGCTAATATTAATAATGATGATAGAAGTAATGAAGATATATACACGATACGGTATAAAAATATATACATGGAATAGTAAAGAAATAATATATATAATATAAACATATACAATATATACATATATTAGAGATAATAATATGAAAAATAAAACTATTAGTACAATACATAAATACATACACGAGACACATACATAAACATTAAGTGAAAATATGTATTAGTACTAATAATATTATTAATAAATATAATAATAGTATATTGATAACAGTAATAATATAATAATGTGGTAAAATAATAATAATATAGATAGTAATATTGAGATACAAAAAGTTACTATAATAATGAAATTATAAAAATAAAGTAATAGAACATCACTACATATATACATATATACATAAACTATACACTAATAAATAATAATGATGATAATAATTAGAGCTGATCATGGGTTGGGCGGCCCGGCCCGGTCCGAAGGCCCGCCCTAAAAATGGGAGGGTTTGGGTAAAAATATAGGCCTGAAAAATGGGCTTGGGCAAAAAAACGAGGCCCGTTTAGAAAACGGGCCGGGACTCAGGTAAGAGTTTTTGGCCGGGCACTGCTTGCCCTACCTAATTATATATTAATATATATTTTTATTTTATTTTTAATCATTTTAAATTTTTAGTATAACCATTTTTTTATTATATTGTCAATTTATGTATTGTTTTAAGAATTGTTTTAGTATTATTTTATTTGTTTTAATATTAGTTTTATGTTTTTAAATATATTTGATTTATTATATTTTTAAAATTTTTATTTAATGAAATAAGTAAAAAAAAATTAATATAGGTCGGGCCAGTAGGAGCTCAAGCTTAGCAATTTTATTTGGTGGGCTTGGACAAATTTTAGGCCCATATTTCGGGCCGGGCCGAGCCCGGGCCTAATAGACGGGCCTAAATTTTGTCTGGGCCCAGCCTGGCCCGGCCCATGATCACCTCTAATAATAATAAAATTAAAGTAGAATAACGGAAAAAGTAAAAAAAATGACGAAATTGAATTGAAAAACTAGTTGTTGGGGCCGATTTGAAATAAAAATAAAAAGAAGAGGACGAAATTATAAAACGCGCCTAACCTGGAGGGGCTAAAAGCACAATAAACCCCTTGGTCAAAACACAGCGCAGCACAGGGGACCAAATTGAAAAGCGCTAAAAATTATGGGGCCAAATTGAAAATGAAAAAAAACTTGATTGTAAAATCCCAGAAAAGCGGAAGGGCTAAAAGCGCAATTAACCCTTCCGCTTTTAAAAACACGCGGGTCCTATTAGGAGCGGGTCGGGTCGACCCGACCCGGGGCCAAAACGACGTTGTTTTTCGTTTAATGGGGGGACCAAAACGCACCGTTTTGGTCCCCTATAAAAGATAAAAAATTTTGAAAAAAATTTATTTGGAAGGCGAGGAAGAAAAAAAAAGAGAGAAGAAGGGAGAGGAAGAGAGAGGAGGAGAGGGAAGGGTTCTCGACACAGGGGCGATCACGGCCGATCGTCACCACATGTCTGTCATTTGGCGCCGACCACCCGCGACTGATGGTAGGAGAAGGTAAATTTCTAATTTTTTCTCTTTTTTTTTGCTTTTTATTTATGTTTTTTAAAATTGTTATGTTTATTTATATTTTTGTATTTATAAATGTACAAGGAATAAATTTGAAAGTAAAAACAGAGATAAAAATAAAAAATATTCTCCTTAAGGTTTTGATGTTGGTATTTGGTTGCTGGATCGATCTTATTTCTTGTATTTCCCCTTATATATTTCCGATCTGTTTGTGCTTGTATTGTTTTTGTTCTTTCTTTTGAATATTCGGAAAGAAAGAAAGAAAAAAATGCCTTCGTTACATTCGTTTTTTGTATTAAACCATATTCCCCCCTCCCTTTTTACAATTCTGATTCGGGTTTTATCACCTTCTTTCAATCATTTTTTTATTGTTTCTATCTCTTCGTGCAGGTACTGGGGCGGTGGAGCAGAGAGTGGGTGAACGGTGGGTGGCCGAATGTCAGAGGATTCGGCGCCACAAGCTAGGATTAGGGTTTAGGTATTTTTTGTTTCTGATATGTGGTATTGGGCTTAGGTTTAGTTGGGCTAAGGGTTTTGTATTGGGTTTGGGTAATGGGTAGGTTTAGTTTGGGTTCAAAATTGTTGGGATTTAATGTATTGGGCTGAGTAATTTAGGGATGGCCCAAAATTGGCCTTTAACACATGGGACCCAAGTAAACTAGTTTATAATTTTAAAATCTTTGAGGGACTAAAATAACAATTTTTCATTTTGGTGCTAGGGTCCCTGCCTCCCCCCTTGGTGCCATCCCTGAATGTGCATGTTAGTCCCTGGCCTACGTTATACATATGCCTTGTTTGGGTTATGTTCGGTTCTTTGTTTGCTATGCATTATATTAGTTTTATTCTATATTGTAACTTGTCAGACATATATTTCTACTTGTAACTTTATGTTCTTTATTATTAGTGAAACTTTAATAAAAAAAATATTTGTGTTGAATCCATATATTTAGGTCTAATTATAATTTTAATTCTTTTATTATGTTAAATTTTGAGTTTAGTCCTTTTTTTTTTAATTTGACATAAATTGGTGCTTTCATTTAGGAGATTCAAATTGATAACACTATTAGTTGTTGCTGTTGTTAAAGTGTTGAAATGGCAAAAAGGTAAAAATCAAAACAGTGGTAAGCATTCTGCTAACATGTGGATTTATTATTTGTTGAATATGGTTCATTGAATTTCCGTGTGGTCGGTACTCCTAATTGCATGAACTAATAATAGTAAAAGATAAAAAAAAAAAATAAGAACATCATTTTAATAGTAGCAACTAATAATGTTATCTATTCGAACCCACTAAAAGTATCTAATTGTGATATCTATTCAAACCTTAGGGAAGACATTGTTGGGAATGGTAGTTACAAACTTTGCATATAGATCGTAAAAAGAACATGGAAGATAAAAAAAATAAAAATAAAATAGAAGGGTTATATCCAAAATTTCAACATTGAAAGGGACTAAAAGCATAATTGTCTCTATATTTTATCATCTATGTTATATCCATATAAATTTTAATGGTTACTAATAATTATCATTAAAATTTAGGGTAAAGTTTAAAAATGGTCACTTAACTATGTCTTTCTTTCGATTTTGGTCACCCAATTATTTTCTTTTATTTAGGGCTAGTTTGGCAATGCTTTTGAAAAGTACTTTTGAAAAGTGATGTGAAAAAGTGCTTTTGAAAAGTTTAGTTTAAAATTTGAGTGTTTAGTATTGCTGTTAAAAAGTGCTTTTGAGAAATAAAATGTCAATTTTAGACATGTTATTATAAAGTAACAAATATGCATTTAAATAATATTTAAATTAGTTAATATTATTATATTTTAGTAAGAATATAAAAAATTATTATAACTTCTTGTTTATATTTTAATATATAAAATATAAATTTTAAATATTTTAAAGCAATAAATATTAATTAGAATATATAAAATATATTTTAAATATTTAAATATAACTATTAAATATTTGTAATTAGTATTTTAAAAATATTTTTTGTTTTTAATTAATGATTTTAACACATTTGTAATTAAGTACCAAGAAAAAAAAAGAGAAATCTTGTGTTATTGGAGGGTGAAAATGTAATTAAGCATTAAAAGTGCTTTTGGGAGAGAAAAAGCTAAAAATTTTAGCTTCTCATTTTCAGAAATACTTTTCAAAAGCACTTCTAAAAAGCTACAAATTTCAGCCAAAAGCAGTTTTTTCTACACAGCTTTTCTTCTAGAAGTACTTTTGGAGCCAGAAGTGCTTTTAAAAAGTAATGCAGAACTGGCCCTTAGTCATTAGATTTTTTGAAATTAAATATTTTAATCACTCTCCCATTAGTTGTCGTAATATGAGTGACGAAAATCTAACATGAGTTTTTTTTTTTGGTCTAATAGCAAATTTAGCCTCTATTATTTACACGTTTTGTCAATTTGATCTCAAATATAAAAAAAATCGACAAATTCAGCCCTTAAAATTTACAAAATTTATCAATTTAGTTCTAGTACTAACAATTTTAAAATATATATTTAAAAAATCATTTTTAATCCTTTATCAACACTCTAATGAGCCACATTCATTTCCTTTATCTTCCTACGATATAAGCTCTTTGGAGCATCATTTTGTTTCTTGCTTGTAGAACTTTCAATGAATCTAACCACCAACTTAACCATTAGCTTAGGTTTGAAGCGAAGTATATTTAGAACACATGAATCAAATTAAAATAGATTGCTTCGATCCAACATGTTTAAAAGAAATAAACATAACCCTCCTAGATTTATTTTTGCTATATGTTTTTTTTTAATTCATCATGTAACGACTCGATTTTTAATAGTGTCAGAAAAAGGTGATTTCAGGACCTTGTTTCTGTAAACTGAGCCCGTAAATATTTATGGAGTTATTTTATAGATGAATTGAATGTTGGACAAATAATTTAGCCGAATTAGGGCTTAATTGAGGTTTAGGGACTAAATCATAAAGTTCAATTGCTATAGATTTTTAATTAGAAATTGAATTGAGAACTTAAAGTGCAATTAATCAAAGGTCCAAAATAGCAATTAGACCCTATTAAAATTATATTAGTGGACGGCATAATATTAATATGCTCTTGCAATAGGAGTCAAATTGCATTTTGCCCATTTGTTTAAAAAATGAGAAAATTAACCTCTGTATATTAGATCAAAGAGCAAACTGACCATTTCTGTTAAAAATTGTATACATTTCTACTGTTAAAAACTTATGCGGCTAATAAAATAATCAAATAGTTACGCGGTGTGTCACGTGTACCTTACTCTAACATATATGGACCAGTTTTAAATTGTAGAAATAAATAGAATTTTTAATAGAATGATCATTTTACTATTTGATCTAATGTATTTTTACTAATTTGCCTGTATTTTGAACAAATAGGATAAAATGAACTTTGACTATTAGTACAAGGGCCTCCATTATATTTTGACCCAAAATTATAAAATGACTGCAAATTAATTCCATAACCAAACATATAATCTATGATTTAAGCGAAACCCAACAAACCTTTTAAAGTTAAACATAATTTAATTACAGCCTAAAGCTAAAAAGTAATTAATGACCTAGCTTACTCTTCTATTAGACGAGGACCCTGTTTCTCTAATGAAAACCTTATAAATGTTAATGTACTTAGCAGGGACAAAGCCAGAACAACTTTTTAAGGGCAGAATGAAATTTTAATTTTTTATAATTTATATCTTTATAATTTTTAAATGATTAAATCAAATTTTTACAATTTTAAGGGGGCCAAAGTACAATTTTATCTTTACTAATTTAAAATTTTAAAAAAATTTAGAAGGCCTAAATGGAAATTCTTCATTTTAAGGGGGCCGGGGCACATGCCAGCCCCTTAGAATTGCCTCTAGTCCTTAAAAAAGATAATAAGTTGTAAACATATTTGTATTAACATATAATTAAATAATTTGATCATCATTTACAGGAATTTAGAGCTAATACGATTGCACATGCTATTGTGGGATTGATGAAGCAATTTTCTATCGGCTCACATATTTTTCAAGATATATCTTTAATAGTAACGGATCAATTACGAAGAGATAATTCTTCTTCTAGCTTAGAGTACTATGATTAATATGTAATTTTATTATTTTATAATTAAAAACACATAGCACACAAAAACATATGAATATAGCATCATTACTTGGATTTATAAAAAATATATAAAAACAAATTATTAAGTAGTGTATAAAATTTTCAATAAATTAATAAAATTTAAATGCATAAATAAACTATATGAAAATATAAAAATTAAATTGAATTATAATGATAAATTATGCGAAATATGAGATGAAGTAAGAGACATGTACAAACACATTAGAATATATGTAATAAAAAGTAATCGATGTGTAAAAATATTAATATATTGCTGATTGAGCATTAGCTCAATTAATATGGGCATTGTTGCCACTTACCAATGCAGAAAGTCGTAGGTTCAATTGCGCTGAAACACAATGTCCTCCTATTTATGAATTGAAGAGAAGCTATAGTAATTTCTAAGCTCCCTATTAAAAAGAGTAATTATGATCAACATAATTTCCTTTTAAATTTCTATTTTTTTCTTTGTTTGGAACATTTTAGATATTTTTTTAATATTTTGGAACAATTTCCTTTTAATTTTTTAGTCTTTTATATTTTGAATATTTAAGAATTTGTATTATATTTTTAATTTTTATTTTTAATATTTGCATAATTAACATCTCACATGATATTAAATTGGGCATGTGACAATATCACTAAAAGTTAACAGATTAAATCAGTCAACGAAAATTTGCATTAAAAGAGAAATTAAATAAATTTAAATTTGTTTAATAAGGAATTAATTGGGTGCAAATTAATTAAGTTTAAATATTTTTTTTAATTTTCATTAAGTTTTTTACTCTTAAACCTAAATAATACTTTTTTTCAATTTAATTTTTTTCTAAACTCGAACTTCTGTATATATATTATTTAAATTACAGATGACTTGTGAAGTAATCTCAATTCATAAATTGATGTTCCTGGATTAAGGTATTCCAACCTAATCCAACATTTAACTAATTTCATTCACATGAAAAAAAGTGAACAATTTAATAAAAAAATCATATAAACAATTAATATGCAATATGTGTATTAATAAATGATTATTTAATGACGGGAGTTAAGTGAGATAGTAAAGATCTCTCCTATCTTAATCGATAATCGAGGGGTTGATACTTGTCTTACGTATGGAACAATTTTAAAACTTGTGATCAGCGTCTGCCCCTTAATGTGCCTATAGAATGTGAAAGATTAGTTATTGGCTCGCTCCTATACATACCATGATAAATAAAAAATAATAATAATTATCAAATTTTAATAGTCTTCAAATTGTCGAATTTTATCAATTTATGCATTAAAATTATATTGAAAATAAATATTTTACTAAAAAATAAAGGAAGGTTTGTTTACTTATTTGTTAAGCATTAATATCTTGTGCCTAATTTATTTATTTACTTGCCAAACATTTAAGTTGGAGCCCCTAACCTATATAGCACGATTTAGATTTACAAGGTTAAATTATAATTTTGGTCTGTTTACTATACTTAAATTTATGATTTGGTCCTTCTACTTTAATTTGATATAATGTAATTCTTTTATTTTTAATTAATCATATTAGCATAATGAGTTTAAAAATCAAAATTGAAAATAGTTAATGGTGTTAATTATTCAGATTAATTAATTCTGATATGAGGATCAAATTATATAAAATTAAAATATAAAAATTAAATTAAAAATTTGAATATAGTAGAAGGACTAAAACTTAATTTGACCATTTTAGAATTTTTGTTTTACAGATCTCATTAATCGATATTTATAATCATCGTTTAAAAGTTATTTAAATTATTTTTTTATTTTTCTCAAATGAAGAAAGAAATAACATATTACATAATTTTGTATATTTTTGTACGATTAATATTTTAACGATCTAACCATTTAATTTATTAATATAATTGTATTTTCCATATATGTAAGATTTTCAATTGATTAGATATCTCTATCATATTTGAAATATTGTATACCTTAATATTTATTGAACAATTGGGTTTTTTACTTCAAACAAGTAGTCGAAAAATTTTAATTTACGATAAATTTGACATGCATGATCTATATAAGAAGGGAATATGGAATATGACAATTGAGTTATTAAAATATTAATTCAAGAAATACGTAAGGGTGTAAAACCATATATAGGTTAAAATATATCGTAAGTCCATGTACTCTTCAAAAATTTAGAAATTAGTCCCTATACTTTTATTTTCAGGAATTTAATCCCTCAACTTTTTCTTTTGATAATTGTTGGTGGTGAATGGGGTTGTTTAGGATTGAACCGAATATCTTATGCATATAACATAATTCAAAATTCAAGTTCGATCGTTAATACAACTATTTTATTTTTCAATTTATTGATTTGACATTTTGAAAAAAAAAAACTAATCTTGACTTACTAGCCATGTAACTAAAAAAATTATAATAAACTTGAATCTAAAAAAAATTCTAAATTTATAAAGATTACGTAAATTTATAATATATTTTAACCATATATATATATAACACTTTAATCAATACTACGGATACTAATTAACGTTTCGACTTTATAAATAAAACTCGATCATGACTTTTGAAAATTCTTATATTATCCAAAATTTTAATATTGGATATTTATATCTAACACACAAGAGTTAAATTTTTTTTTCAATTTATAGAAAAGAAAAGGTTAAAAATATTACACATTAAATTTACATTTATTTCAATCACTCATTCATATCTAAAAGGCATAATCCCTTGCTCCCTCATTTCATCCCTATATATATATAGTTCCCAATCCAGTCTCTCCTCAATTAGTCATTTATTTTAAATTTCATTGCTTTTTAAATATCATCCATGGCATATAAGCTTCTTAAGTCATTGGAGGTGGTGGCGATTTCAGTGCTGTTTGTAATATTGCAAAACTGGGCAAATGCAAAGCCCCAAGTGCCATGCTATTTCATTTTTGGGGACTCCTTATCCGATAATGGCAACAACAATAACCTTAACACCTTGGCCAAAGTCAACTATTCACCCTATGGCATTGATTTTCCCAAAGGACCAACAGGAAGGTTCAGCAATGGCAAAAACATGCAGGATTATATTGGTTTGCCCTTCTCTCTCTCTTCTCCATTTGCTCATATTATATATATGTATTACCGAGGAGCTGCTTTGGGAGGAGTCTTTGAAGTGTTAATCAATAGGTAGTCGTCTGGTTTCTCAGTAACCGAAGATATTGTCTTTGTGTCGAGGTTTTGTCCCCAACTTTCATGGGGAGAGCTATGTATGGTTTCACAGAGAGGGGTGCTTCAGTTGATGGTAACTACAAGATTCGGAGGTGTTAGTATTGTGTGTGAAAATAATTATGGAGCTACCTAAGTGGGGGCGGCTCAAATCACTAAGCTGAGGCTTATATGACCCTTACTTACTATGTAGTCCAAGTGGTACTATGGTTGCACGTAAAAGGGGGTGTAAGCCTTAGGTTAGCGGTTCAAGTCACCTCGCACTCAACTATTTCATAATTATTCTCATGCACAATATTAACATCTCTCTTGAGTCTTGTAGATACCACTAATTGAGGTACACGGCTCTCTGCAAAGGTTGGGGACAAAATCCCATGGGGACAATGCTATTTATTATTAAGGGATCGATCAACTACCCTGTGAACTACACTTTAAATACTTATCCATAAAGACTTGGTCCCCTCAACATGTACAAATGCACCACGTGTGTGTGTAAATATATATATATATATATATATATATATATATATATATATTCATAGTTTACATTCAATGGTTTATTGATCTCGTTTAGCGTTGTTGTTGGTGTAGCAAAATTAGGGATAACGATGGGTAAGGCAAGTTGCTTTTTACTCATCTTGATTCTAACCAAAGGTGAAGTTAGAATTATTTTTAGGAGGGAGGGAGCAAGTTAGATTATAAATTTTCAAGGGTAAAAATTATCTTAGCTTAAAGTTTTTATAGTTTTTAAAAGGATTAAAATATAAATATTCTATTTTTAAGAGTAAAAATTGAATTATAAATTTTAGGGGCAAAGTGAAATTTTACTATTGTATTGGCTTAATTTTTTTTTTCAATTTTTAAAGGGACTAAAGTAAATAGAATTTTGGGGAGGGGATCTCCTTGCCTGCCGCTAGTGCTACCTAGACCTACTCATAGGCTAGACCACACATCCAAGCCCGAAGGCCTATCGGTAAAATAAGAGGGTTTAGATAAAATACGAGGTTTGAAAAATAAGTTTGGATAAAATTTAAGACCCGTTTTCTACATGGTCCAGCTTAGGCAATATTTATTTGGCCCAGGCCTAGCCAAAATATATTATGTTATAAAAAATATTATATTAATTATATATGTTTTATTATATATATTTATATTTATATTAAATCACTAATGAACAACAATTAAATCCATTATCCAAAATCTAAAAAAAAATTTACCCAACTAATAACCCAACCAAAAATATAAAATTTTAAAAATTATATTTAATACAATAAAATATTTATTTTTTATTTGTGTTTTGTAATATAATAAAACATTTATTATATTTATGGTAATTTTTTAATATAAATACTTTTTAATATGTTTTTAATGTGTTAAAAACTTTTATTTTAGCGTTTTTAGTACATTATACTTTTTAGAGATAAATCTCAAAATTATACATGAACTCGATTTAATGTGCAATTGTACACATGAACTTTAATTTTGATTTAATCATGCACATTTAAAGAAATAAATACATTAATCTATTTTTATATTAGAAAATATAATTATTTATGTATGCAATACATAAACATAAAATAATATTATATCAATAATTATTTTAATAATTTACAAGAATTGGATCAAATCGAAATTTCATGTATACAATTGCACATTAAACCATAATTAATGTATAGTTTTGGGATTTATTCCTATTTTTAAAATTTTATTTTTAAATAAAACCTACCTAAAAGAAATGAAATATGGGTAGGCCTCATCGGGGTCGGGTTTATCTTTCTTAAATTGAGTTAGATTTGGATAAAAATAAATAAATTCATTTTTCGGGTCAAACCCAAACTTGAAAATTTAATCTAAATATTTTGTATGGGTCCAACCCGTATTGAAATTGCTTAGGATTGATATCAAATTTTTATACCTACATCATAATACTTTTGCCAGTAAGCTAAGACATCGGTAACTAACATTTAATTTGTTTATATTATATGTTAGCTGAGTATTTGGGGTTCACACGTTCTATGCCTCCTTTCGCCGAATCAAAAGGGGAAAGCATTTTGAATGGTGTGAACTATGCGTCTGGTGCTGCCGGCATTCGTGACGAAACTGGAAAAGATCTGGTAATTATGAAATTTGTTTTCTTTTATGTCAAATTCTGATTTTGATCCTTCTATTATGTTAAAATTGGGGATTTAGTCCTTATACTATTTTGCATAATTTGATTTCTCTACTTTTTATAACGGGTCAAATTCTATTATCGGTCAATATATTATTCGTAATTTGTGAATTTGATCTGTATACTCTCATTTGGTTAATTTTAGTCTTTGTACTATTTGAATTTTGGAATTTCATTCCTAGCCCAAGTAGTGGTAATTGAATCTATCAGGTTAAAATGAACAAATCAGAGTGCATTTATAAAACTCATAACTTATGCATAATATAGGGACTAATAGCAAAATTTAACTTTTATAATACCATCAGACATTAATTAGTCCAAATAGTTAGCACCGACAATCAATTTCAATTAAATGGCTGAAGAGGGAATTTTTTTTAAGCACCCCGACACAAATAAATCCATGTCAACATGATAAGTTGGAAAAATGTTTTTAGGGGAGGGGGGCAAGCAATGGCACCCCCCCAAAAAAATGATTTTTTTTATTAGTCCCTTTAATATTTAAGAAAAATACAGGTTAGTATAATATTAAAATTGTATTTTTGTCTCCCAATTTTTATTATTATTTTTGGACCGATAAACAATTTTCTAATTCCGCCCCCAAGTGTTTTAAAGAAAAATCAGTGCTAGCATTTTAACCAAAATATGTAACAGTATAAACTATTGAGAGTAATAAATAATATTATAAAAACAGAGAGATCAGATTATGAGCTAACTCTTAAATTTGAGCATAATAAAAAGGTGTTTCAATGTCAAATACGTATTCAACATTGATACATCTCTCATATAACAAAGCATGCATGGAGTCTTAAACCATATCGAGCGTTTAATCAGACAATGAAAACTTTAATACTATATATTAAATCATGTTCAACCTAACCCTTGAACACATTTTTGTGCGAACCCACAACATTACATAACGATATACACTTATTGATGTGATGTGTAGGGTGATCGAATACCCTTGGACAAGCAGATACAAAATCACAAAATTATAATATTGAGACTTTCTAGGTTAATGCGAAATAATATAGAGACTAGATTGCTCTTAAACCGATGTATTTATTCAATTCAAATCGGAAGCAACGACTACATCAACAATTATTTCAAGCCAGAGTTCTATGACACTAGTCGACGCTTTACTCAGATGCAATATGCTACATTGCTCGTTCACCAACTCTCGAACCAACTTAAGGTGATCGACACTTCTTCTGTCTCAATAAAAATGTTATAAATGATTTTTTGTCAAGTTTTTTTGAACTTTTGAATTACTTTAAATAATTTAATCAATTAGTGTTTGTAAAAATAAAATAAAAATAATTTTTTAAAAATTATAAAAATTTTCAATAATAAATTTAAAATAATAATATGCCAAAGTTGAAAATTTTACCACTAAAAATCAAAATGTTATAATTTTATTGGGATGAGGGAGTATTCTATTTTCTACTATTTTTCTAATTAAATTAAGAGTCATCAAAATATTATAATTTTATTGGCATAATAATAAATTGAGTCCTTAACATTTGTATTTTTGTTAATTTGACCCTAATTATTATTTTTAAGCTAAGATTGGCCCTCAACATTTTAAAATAAGTTGAATTTGATCATTAACTTTTTAGAAAGAGTCAAATTGCTATTTTTTAATGGAAATATTGACTAAAACGTTAAATTTTTTTAACATGGCAAACCATATGACAATCCTAGTATACGTCACACTTTTTTTAATATTTATGAACTTTATATATTTTTTCAATTTTAAATATATTTTTTTTTGAATATTTTGTAATTTTAGATTATTTGTCGATATAGTATATAAGATAAAGAGTGCCACGTCAACATGAAGCAAACATGGGTTGCCACACGGGTTGTCATACCAATATTATTACAAAATTAATGTTTTAGTTAATATTCTCGTTAAAAACTGATTTGACTCTTTTGGAAAGATTAATGGCCAAATTGACAAAAGATATAAACGTTGAGAGCTAAATTTATCATTTGCCATTTTGTTATCATTTATTTTGAGATGATTGATTGATAAATTAATGGCATAATGATAAAATTAGCCCACAATGTTTACATCTTTTGTCAATGCCGTCTTTATTCTTTTTATTTTGAGCTAAATGTGGCCATTAACTTTTTAAAAATAGTTAAATCACTTTTTTTAATAAAAATATTATCTAAAACATTATTTTTTTTAAGGATTTTTGTGTGGCAATCTGCATGGGAGTCCAATGTACTTTATGTTGACATTTCATTGTTTGTCTTATATGGCGTCAATAAATAATTTAAAAATTATAAAATATTCATAAAAATTCAAAATTAACATGAAGTACACGTTGATTACCATTTGAGTAGTTGTGTTTAAAAATTTAATGTTTTAGCAAGTATTTCCGTAAAAAAATAACAATTCAACTCTTTTGAAAGGATTATAGTCAAATTCAACTTTCTTTTAAAACGTTGATGGTCAAATTTAACTAAAAAAATATTTAAAGATTAAAACTAAATTTATCATTATACCCAATGGGGAGCCAAAAATTATTTTGGGAGTCGAAATTAAATTGTATATTTTTACAATAGTAAAATATAATTTCACTATTTTAATAGTTTATATCTTATAATTTTAAGAGATTAAATCAAATTTTATTATTTTTGAGGGTTCAAAGTATAATTTTACTATTATTAATTTAAAATTTTATAAATTATAAAGAATATAAATAAAAAAATTTTCATTTTAGGGGGCCAGGCGCCTACCAACCCCTTAACTCCACCACTGATTATATCTAAATTAATTTAGCACGTTAACACCTATTTTTTAAATAAATTTAATTTAAAATTATTTTTTAAATTTAATATTTTTATTTAACCTAACCGTATTTTCTCAATTAATTCTTGTATAACAATAACATACCAGACTTTGTACAACAATGGCGCAAGGAAGTTTGCGGTGTATGGACTGTCACTTATTGGTTGCGCCCCATTCGCAATTTCGGAGTACGGAACCAATGGATCATTTTGTGTCGATAAATTAAACAACGCTGCTGCACTTTTCAACGAGAGGCTTATGCTATTGATACATCAACTTAACAATGATCTACCCTATGCTAAATTTACTTATCTTACTCCTTCTCCAAATTCGACGACATTCGGTAAATAACTAATCTCATATAGGTTCATTTAATAATGTTCATAGTTCTGTTAAAACAAAACTAATTGACCAAATTAATCTAATTCAGTTAATCAATCAGTAGTTGAATTTAGTTTGGTCGGAGGTCGATTAATAATTTTTTAGAAATTTCGGTTATCGATTAATTTAGTTCGAAATCGAATAATTAATTGAATTAACCAATTAACGGAAATAATATATATAATTGTCAACTTTTTGTTTGGTTGTTGACTTTTAATATTTATGTAGTGTTTCTAATGTCTTATTTTCTATTTTCACCTCCATTCAAAATTTTTGAACTATTAAAAAAAGGAAAATAAACATTAGCAATATATTTTATATGTTTTATATTTATTTTAATCAAGAGACAATATATATAAATTCCGGTTAATTCGCTAACCAACTGAATTAACCTAAATATTTCGATTTGGTTAATATATTTGAAAAAAGTTCGGTTTGGTTAACGGTTAAAGATTTTTATATTTCGGGTAATTTAATTAATAGTAATTTGATTTGGGTATTAACTGAACCGACCGTTTGAACACCCTTAGATTTGTTTATGAATTGGGCAATTTATTCAGTTTTGATGGAGTTTAGAAAAAAAAAAATTGACATTTATTTGGAATTGATTCAACTATAATTCAAATTAAATATAATTTTTAAATTTGAATTTAATTACAAAAATATATAAAAATATTTTTTTAATATTTTATAGTATATGAAGTTTTGGAATTGGGTTGATACATGGATAGGTTTAGGTTAGACCTGCTCATGAGTCAGGTTACCCGCCTAGGCTCGAAGTCCCCCCAAAAAAGAGGGATTGGACAAAATACGATGCTAAAAAATGGGCTTGGGTAACATTTAAGACCCATTTTCTATATGGGCTGAGCCTTGGGCAATATGCTTTTGGCTTGAGTCTGACCCGACTCAAATATATTATGTTATGAAAAATATTATATTAATTATGTATGTTAAGTAATAATTATATATATTTATATTAAATCACTAACCTAGTAATAATTTAACTCATTACCCAAAACCTAAAAAACTTTACCCAATTAAATAACCCAACCCAAATAATATATATTTTTAAATTATGTTTAATACAATAAAATATTTATTATTTTTTAATTTTAATAAAATAAAATATTTATTATATTTATGGTAGTGTCGTTTAATATAAATACTTTCTAATGTATTTTAATATGTTAAAAACTTTTATTTTAGCATTTTTAGTGCATTATATTTTTTAAAGTATATTTTAAATAAAAATTAAATCTAAAAGAAATCAAATATAGGCGGGCCAAGTTTGGGCCTGAGTTTACCTTTCTTAAATTGGATCGAGTTTGAGAGTAAAAAAATAAGCTCATTTTTCAAGTTGAGATGGACTAATGTTTAAAAAATTGGTTTAAATATCTTGCATGAACTTGAACCTGTTTCAGCTAACTTTGATTTGCGTATAATATTGTTGTTTGAATGAAAAGCTAATTTAAATGTGTTGTGTTATTGTTTTATAGTGACGAATGGTACGTGTTGCACAATTGGCGGTGGCGGCGGAGAGCTTTGTCTCAAAAATTCGAAGCCGTGCAGTAATCGAGGGCGATTCCTATTTTGGGACGGTTTCCATCCTACCGAGGCTTGGAACGAGAAGGTTGCCGAAAGGGCTTATAGCTCCGAATCTTCTCTCGAAGCTAATCCGTTTAACATTCATAAATTAGCAAAACTCTAAAGCTTCATAAGAATAATAATGAAGATGATGATGATTCAAATAAAGTTTTTTGAAAATTGAAAGAGACAAAATAAAATCTTATTTTGTTTGGAGGGATCAATGTAGTAATAATATTGTTTAATGAAATCTAGATTTAATGTTTGATTTGATATTTAAGTTTTTTGTTTTAATTTATATTCGAGTTTAATTTGCTCGATTTGCTTTTGGTTTATGGTAGGTCAGTTTTGTTGCCCACTACTTTCACACCTTTTTTTGTGTGATAGTGAGACATATAGTTTGGTGGTTTTTTACGGGTAACTATCACTACAAATACGAACTAAACTTAAGGTCCTTAAGCACTAGAAAATAAAATAAAAAAAATTCATCTAGTGAGATTTTCGAGTGTTGAGAAGACTTTGGCGGTTTTTAGTTTTTTGTACAATTAAATTTGACATCCTCGTCGGTGGTATGACATACTCGTTAATGGTGCCATAACATTTTGATTTTGACATTTGGTATAGGCAATGGCTGAAAGTATTTATGTTCGATCTTTTCTGCTGCTCTATATTGTAAACCATTATTTATGCTAACATGATTTCAATGCTTAATTTAATATCTAGATCAAACGATATTGCGTGGTCCAATGAATATTTGACACATGTAATCCAATAAAAAAATATAGGTACTTAATTGGGACAAGAGAAATTCATGTATCACATTGAACATTGAAGCTAAATTTATTTGCTTAATTGGGACAAAAAGAACCACTCAAGTAACAAATTGAAAAAACTCAGGTATTAAATTGAACATTGAAGCCAAATTTAAGTACCAAATTGAGATAAAAAACTACGATACCAAATTGAACAAGCATTGAAGCCAAACTTAAGTTCCAAATATAGTACATTAACCTAACACCAACAGGTTATTAACGTCCAGACAAACCAAATCAAAAGAGCAATCAATATTATCATCCATCGAATCAGTTAAATTAAGAATCGGTCAAATTTTTAAAACATTAGTTACAGTCAAAATTGCTTGTACCTTTGAATTTCCTTCGAAAGCTTGTCCATTTAATTTAGTATTTGATATATTAACACTAGAATATTTTAGCTTCACAAAATAGGTTGGGTTAATATTTAGTACATTGACCGTCTACTTTTTAAATTCCACAAAAAAAGTTAAAATTTATTACGTACGTGTTACATTTCATTTTATATATTTAATATTTTATTATATCTAATTGGGCACTTATCCTCACTTTAGCCCAATTTTTGGAATCTAAAAATTTCACTTGAGTACTAAGTATTTTTATACACCCTAAATGCATATCTTAACTTTTTTCTTTAACAATTTAGTTATAAGTTCTGATCATATCTGCTCTTTTTAAAATAATACCTAGAACTATGCATAACCCCTCCCCAACCCATAACTAGGAGGATAATATGCTTCAGCGTACTCGAACTTATGTCCTCCTATATTGGCAACAATATTCATACTAATTGAGTTAAGATTCAATCTACAATCATAACTTTTAAATCGGAATATAAAAAAAGTGAATTATAATTAAGGTATATAGATTACTCTCCTTGTATACACCAATATTAAATGCTCCTTGTCCTATTTGACAACAAGGCTAGATAAAATTTACCAAAAATAGTAGATACCAATTAAAAATTAATTTTATTAAATTGGACCACAGTATTTTTTGCATTTATAAGCAGATCCTCCACCCAAAAATTTCAAAAAAAAAAAAGAAAAAAAAAGAAAGAAGAATTGAAATTTCTAGGAAAATGATTAAATTCTTCGAAGTATTTTTCACTTTTACCCTCCTCGTATTGACTTCAGTTACTATTTTTCTACCTTCACTATGCAATTTTTATTGAAATTTTAATTTCAAATCATTCAAACTACACCCCTAAACTATCGAGATTATATTAATTAGATCCTTTTCGTTACTAAAACTATTAAATGACGATCGAATCTTATGTGACATACTTTAAAATGAAAATTTTATATGAATATTGTAAAAATATATTTTTTAAAAAAATATTTATTTTGAGATATAGAAGTTTTATCGTTCACTCTTTTTTTCTCAATTTACTTTATTTTAATTTTTACTTTTAAAAGTTATGCGACAAAACATATATTTCCTTAAAATTTTCATTTTAAATTTAGCTATATAATATATGGTGTGTCATTTAATGATTAAATTAATAGTTTTAATATTTGGTACATTGACAATGTACTTTTTAAATTCCACAAACAAAGTTAAAATTTGTAACGACGTGTCACATTTTATTTATATATTTAATATTTTACTATACTCAATTGGACACACAACATCACTTTAACCCAACTTCGAGTCTAAAATTACACTAACATTGTACTAAATATTTTTAATATTTTTCATACACCCTAAATGAGACACGTGTCACATCTTGAATCATATTTGTAAAGTTTAAAAGCTTCATCGGCAACTTATTATTATTTTTATATATTTATATTATTATTTAAACACGGCCTTAATTGGGTCACCAATTCAATAATAGAATTACAAAAATATTCTTTCCTTTAAATTATGATGCTTTTTTGTCTTCTTTCATATTTTTATATCATCTTTAAATAAAAGAAATAAAATTAAAAATCCAAAATCCAAAATTAAATGCATATTTAATAATATTAAAATACAAATTTATTACCACATATTTTACATTAATATACATGGTTAATATTAAATGCTCCTTGTCCTATTTGACAACAAGGCTAGATAAAATTTACCAAAATAATAGATACCAAATAAAATTATATTTCTTAAACTGGTCCACAGTATTTTTGCATATATAAACAGATCCTCCACCCAAAATTTAAAAAAAAAAAAAGAAAAAGAATAAAATTCTAGAAAAGAAAATTGAAATTTCTTGGAAAATGATAAAATTCTTCAAAGTATTTTTCATTTTGGCCCTCCTAGTATTCACTTCAGGTACTATTTTTCTACTTTAACTATGCATTTTTTATTGAATTTTTAAATTTAATTCTCTATTAACTTTTTAAAAATATCTTAATTAAAATTTAGATTTAGATTTCATTTCTTATATAAAATTCTAACAATGAAATGTGTAGAGTATATATAAAATAGTTATGATTCAATCTTTTAGTTCTAGTGATTAGGATCTTACATGACATGCTTTAAAATCAAATTTTTATATGAATATTGTAAAATAGATTTTTTAAAATAAATTATTTTAAGGTTCCCAAAATTTTATAGAAATTTTATCGTTTTCTCTCTCTCTTTTTTTTTCAAATTGAATTATTTTAATTTTAATTTTTAAAAGTTATGTGACAAAAATATATTTCCTTAAAATTTTTATTTTAAATTTAGCCATATAAGATATGGCGCACCATTTAATGATTAAATTAATGGTTTTAATAATAAAAAACTTGATTGATATAATACCAATAGTTTAGGAAGTGATTAGATGTTTTGATGTTTGGGGACCAATTAGTATAAGGGTCATAGTTTGGAAATGTCTAGTACAATTAACTATAAGAATAATTTAAATCGAGTCTTATAAATTGTAATATACATATAATAATTAAGTAAATCTTAAAATAAATTATTTAATATAATTTAAAAGACAATGAGTATAAGAGTAATTTATTTACGTTATTACTTATTAGATAGAGCATTGTAATTATATATATATATATATATATATATGATATTTGAGAAGTACAAGTGCATAGATTTTAAATTCACAAATATTTATATGCATATCAAATTCACAATGAAAGATGCTTTCAAGAATTTATGAATTTGAAAAATGTCATAAATGTTACATTCATATGTGTTTTGTTGCACAGTTTTACACTATATTTTAAAATAATTTTTTTTGAATGTGTCCATATAATAATTTTATTTTTGCCATTGTAAAAATAGTTAAAGTGAATGGTGCACAATGTGAAGAAGAAATAGGGATTTGTGATGAAAACTGCAGTTTAAAATGTGAAGCATCAAAGAATGGGAAAGGAATATGTGTGAAATCATCACTAAATGGTATCAGAACATGCAAATGTTTGTATGAATGTAATGGCAATATTAACAACAACGACAATGATGACAATAACGAAGAGCATAAAAATCCAGAATGCAACATGGGAATTGGACGATGCGGTGTGTTTTGCAATGATGATTGTTGTAACCATAATTGTGTAAAAAGGTTCCATGATGGGTATGGCACTTGCATTGGTGATATTGGTACACCAAGTGCATATAATTGTGTTTGTTATTATCATTGTCATTAAACATCTATTTATAATGAAATAAAGAAAAGTGTTAGATCAGTTATTAGTAAAAAAATGGATTTCTTTGTGTTTATTTATTTTTATTTATCTAAGCAAAATGAAAATGAATGAGAATTTAAGATTAAGCTATTACAAAAAAAAAAATTCGAACAAAATATATTGAGTTCTTATATGAACAAAAATGAACTAAATATACATTGTTCAATTTTTTTTTTGTATAATATCTAAACCTTAGATTGTAATGACATGAAAATTAGTGGTACTAAAAAATGTGATTTCGGGATCCTTTTTTTGTAAATCGAGCCCATAAATGTACTTATGTTGTAGGTGGATTAAATTTTTTATAAGTAATTTAGTCAAAATTGCGGTTAATTAATGTTTAGGGACTAAATTATAAAGTCCAATCGCTATAGATAATCGTAATTAATTAAGTTAAAAACCTAAATTAATATATGTATATATATTATTTTTCGGTGGAAGGAAAGAGACTATCATCTTTTTTTCCAATCGAAATTGAAGAAGAAGAAACCTTGGATGCCATTGAATGAGGGTTTCAAAGTTTTTAATAAAAAATTGGCTAGTGCAATTTAGTAATTTTCTTATAATTTTTATGTTTCTGAGATAATGAGAGCTTAATCTAGCTAGTTTGTGTATCAATTTGTAAAACTGTTAAAATTTTAAAAGTTGCCTTAATTAAGAATTGAAAGTTTTAAGTGTTAAATTGATAGATTATAAGCTTGGATGTGAAAAAAGACTAAATTATAATGCTTAATTGATAATTTCATATATTAGAGACCAAACTGAGTAAATTGTAAAATTGGGTGTAGAAATAAGAATCTATGTGCAAAAACTAATTTACTTTTATTTTTATTTATCTACGCTAAATGACAATGAATAAGAATATATGTAACACCCCATTATCTGAAATGATCACCAAGTCCAAGTTATGAGATGTCGTATTTATTGTTGGAGCAACTTATGTTAAATTCACAATAAAATAATAATTACAGATCATCATACTGGGCAAAGAACAACATTACATGCATTTTAATGTCATATACAACCTTATTCAGGCTTTATATGAACATACGAATGCTTTAAAATTAACCCGAGATCAAATAAGAACTATTTTGTAGAAGTTTCAAAACTTTGAGTTGATGTTGTGACATGAAGGGGTTCCTCGTTGCGACGCAACTTATTGACTTGACCAAATGGCCTTCTTATCACGACGATGGATTTCCACGTCGCGCCGTGGCTAGGAGTTCAAGTTTTGAAAGTTGCCTTGACCAATGTGTTAATAGGTTGATATTGTTACTATCTGATTGCTCCGTTAACCACATTAGCACTTAACAGTAGAAATAGTCCAAATTTTTAATAGAATGAATAGTTTACTCTTTAATCTAATGTACAAAGACTAATTTACTTATTTATTAATAGAAAAGATAAATTATAATTCAAATCCTAGTACACGTGCTTTACCATTATTTCCATCAATTATTGTACGGTGGAGTGCTTTCTTCGCATTAGTAGTCCAAGACCGTAAACATTTTGGATTTTTTTATAAAAATATTGTAAAATAAAATTATTTAAAGAAATAGGGTAATTTTTTATTAATTAGAAAATAAGATAGTTATTCTCTCTCCAAAAATATCTTATTATGCCAGATTTATTATGTTAACACGTGTCATGCAGTTTAATTTTTTAAATATAAGTTAAAATTTCATAGCTTAAAAAATCAAGAAAAAATTTATGTTAATATAACACCCCTAACCCGTATCTGACGTTGGAACAGGGTTACGGAGTATTACTGAACTTATGGATCAAACAATCATACATCTCGAAAATCATTTCTCATTCAAACTAATAACCATTCAAATTCATTCATGTGCTAAGCCACACGACCAAGCCACACGGCCATGTGCTAAGTCGTGTGAAGCTACTGACTTGATTTCTATAGAAGTATCAGGGGATACACAGCCGTGTCACCTGGCCGTGTGTCACACACGCCCATGTCTCTGCCCGTGTGGACAAAAATAGGCTATTTTCCAAGCCATATTTCTCACCTAAGTTGGTACCAACCTAAGCTCCACAATATACATATAACCAAGGCTTAAATAAACATTCAAACCAACCAATATCAAGTTTATAACATGTAATACCCACATATACAACATATTAATATTAAACACATCAATTGATTACTTTAAAACATACCAACTCAAATGGCCAAAACACCATAAGACATATAGGCCACATTAGCAAAAACATCTATACATGCCATTTAACCAAAATATATTAAGTCCAAAGTACCAAAATGAGAGTTTGATAGTGTGATGCAATCTCCGGCAACTTCCAAACCGAGTAAGCTTTCTGAATCACTATAAAACACAGAAAATAAATAGAGTAAGCAATTAAGCTTAGTAAGTTCGTATAACTAAAAATACAACTTACCAATCAACCATAATTTAGGTAAGAAAGTTAATACATAATGCAACTCAATTTGGCCCAAAGCCTAACACATTATCCACAATCATGTTAACCATGTATTTTTATATCAAATATAATTCAATTCTCGTATTTCACATGAATACCTGTACTACTTCGTATCGAACTCGTATAACTTCATATCATCACTATACCCGTTGAACCATTTGGAATACTATCGGATACTCGGGTATCTTGCACACTAAGTGCCATTACGTGGTCAAAACCACCTCTATCTCATATCTCATATCTATGCTCACTCTCGAGCCATAACTGGGTCTGCTCACATAAGCTGTCAGTCAAGATGTAGCTACACGATGTTGCTCACACAAGCTGTAAATTAACCGCAACACATGCCGAAAACTCAGCCACCGGTAGGACGTACGAGACTAACACCCAAAACACGGTAACCCCTAATGACATGCCATTCGTATCCTATCTATTCCTAAGGTTCAACCGGGATCCATACATTGCTGATACCTCGTCGCAAATTTTCGTGGTGTCGTATCATCACAATTATATTAATTAAGCATTTAAAACACATATAATTTAATGCTTATTAAACATAGAACTTACCTCGAATTAATACGGCGTAAATCAACCGATCAATCCACTACTTTTTCTTTCCTTCGATCTAAATCCGAACGTAGCTTTTCTTGATCTATATAGTCAAATTTAACTAATTTAATTCACTTTCTACTCACTTCAATCCAAAATTTATGTTATGAGAAAATTACCATTTTGCCTATATACTTTTGACTTCTTTACAATTTAGTCCTTAGGCTCGTAAAATGAAATTCATGCAATTTCATCCACACCATAGCCTAGAAGAATTTACTACATGCTCATAGCAGCCCCTACATTCCACAAATTCACACATTTAACACATAATTTTCACATTTCTTGATTTAACCTCTAATTGGTAATTCCATTAAAAATCCCTTAACAAAAGTTGTTTAATTAACAACAAATTCTCATTTTCTTTCATTAAACTTCAAAACCCTAGAATTTTTATCAATTTCAAAACTCAAACTATTCAATAGTTTTGCAAATTAGTCACCTAGTTATCTAGGTTAAGCTACAACAATCTCGAAAATATAAAAATCATCAAAAACGGGCTTAAAAATCAATTACCGGGGTTTATTATGCTGAAATTTTGAGCTCTCCAATGGCTATTTCCTTGGTGAAAATCGGTGGAAGATGAAGAAAGGTGAAGCTTTTTCTTTTCTTTTATTTAATTTACCTTTAATTGCCTAATTACCATTTTACCCTTACTTAACTTTAAAAATTACACAATTACCAAGCCATGCACATCCACTAACTCAATTAATGATCTAATTACCATATAAGGATCTCCAATTTAAAGTTTTATAGCTATTTAAGACATTTAGCTAATAGAACCCAACTTTCACACTTTACGCGATTTAGTCATTTTTCACAAATTGAGCATACAAACGGTAAAATTTCTTAACAAAATTTTTAGACCATCATATTATCATGTTGTAGATATTAAAATAATATTAAAATAAATTTTGACTTCAGATTTGTGGTCTCGAAACCACTGTTTCAATTTTCACTAAAAATAGGCCGTTACAATTAAGGGATTTGAAAGTTATTTAAAAAAAATTGTTGTCTCCCATTAGATATGATCATGGGTCGGGTCACTTACCCAGAATTGAAGGCCAGCCCGAAAGGTGGAAAGGTTTCAACAAAAATATATGATCGAAATATGGGCTTAGGCATAAAAATAAAGCTCGTTTACTAAACGAGTCAAGCCTCAGGCATAACTTTTTAGCTCGGGCCCAGCCCAAATAACATGGCTGTACTTTTTATTTTTTATATTTTTAGTTTGTTGAAAAATATTTATTTTATTATTTTTAGTGTATTTGATGTATTATTTTTTTAAAATTTATTTTTATATAAAAAAATTTAAAATTTATTACGATCGGGTTCGGGTTTCTCATACTCACCACCTCGGTATTATCTTTTCCACTTTAATAATTTACATTTTATATTTATCTACTTTTTAAAATAAATTTATTTAAAAGTTTTATGTTGTAAATAATAATTCTTTTAAGGTGATTTTGGATAGACGGTATGTTTTTTCCGATAATGTTGAGGTAAAAGATTCTACCACAACATAACCACTGCCCATCCAAAGGGTGTGTTTCCTTTAGACGCTAAATTACTTCTCTTTTAGAATGGAATGTATATATTAGATATAAAATAAGGTTTAATGCATCATTTAATCCTTAAAGTATATTAATTTTTTAATTTAATCCTTAAAAGTTTATTTTGTTCCAAATCAAGTCCCAATGTTTTCAACGCAATGAAACCATGGTAGACTCAAAAAAATATTTATTATTATAATATTTTTAATTGAGTTAATTTCACGAGTTAATAAATATCAATTTGGTTGAAAAATGAGTTCAAAACTAATTTTAAGAGAAGTAATAAGTATTGTTATAATGATATTTTTATCTTTTAATATTTTATATAAACTCTTAAAACCTGGGGATCAAATATAATTCAATTGATGACCAAATTTGTATTCTATGTGTGATTATATATTTAAAAGTTGTAAAATATAGATTTTAAATTTCTAAATTTTTATACGTATTTCAAATTTGCTTCCAAAAATCTATGAATTCGAAAGATGTCATAAGTATTAAGTTTGTTAGAGTTGTGTGACCTAAATCCTTGTTAAAGACCATGCAATACAAGTATAGTGTACAGCCCAATTTTGGGCCCACTAAATACCCACTACACCCTAAACCAAAATCGAACCCAATAGAAGCCCAATTTACCCAAAACACTAAACCTACCCAAACCCCAATCTAGCCCAAAAATTTAGGGTTTTAGAATTTGAAACCCTAAATCACTTATCCCACCGCCTCAGTCACATCTCCTGCAAGTGGCCTCTGCTCCACCATCGTTTGCCTGCAGCAATAAAAGAAGAAGAGACAGATTAGTCAAAAAGAGCAAGTTGTGAAGAATTGGCTATAAAAGGCCAAGTTCAAAACCATTGTAACTCTCTCGGTAACTTGATATATACCAACAAAGCATTCAATTTTTTTTAAACAAAGAAACCCTAGCAATATCAAACAACAAAATCAGTCCAAACAAGGAATAGACATCTAATAACCGAATGTGATTCATCCTAATCTTCTTGCTTTTTCTTTCTTTTTCACTTATTTTACTCACATATATATATATATATATATACACTTTAAAAACAAAAAAAATATAAAAATTCCTTACCTTTTTCGATCTCCGGCCACCGTGTACGGCGGTGACCGGCCTGCACTTCACCGGCTTCTGGGCTGGCAGACCGAGAGAGAGAGAGAGTAGTTTAGGAGGTTTTTTTTAGGGGAGAGGAGAAATGAGAAATAATAATAATAAATGGGTTATATAGGCCGGCAAAACGCACCGTTTTGCCCGGCCATTTTAAACACAAAAACGACGCCGTTTTAAGCGCCAACCCGAACCCCGGCCCGCTCCACAGAAGGATCCGCGTGTTTTTGACATTTGGGACAATTGCGCATGCAATCCTTCCGCAATCTTTTTGGTTTTAATCAGGTATTTTCATGTTTTTTAATTTGGTCCCGTAATTTTAATTCTGTTTCAATTTAATCCCCTGACTGCTTGAAGGAGAGACATCTGAACGGCGTCGTTTGATAAAATTGGACTATTTATTCCTTCGGTCCCTCTTGTTTGCTCGCGCGTTCGAATCAGTCCTCTTCCCCTTTGATGATTTTTAAATTCGCCTCAAAATTCTATTTTTAATTCGATTTCGTCCCTTTTCTTTTACTTTTCCATATTATTCTAAATTAATTTTAATATTATTTACAATATTATATTTTATTATTGTTGTATTTTTATTAACAGCTCATCATTATCTTTTTATTTAATACTTATATGTATATTTGTTATAAAATATTATTAATAGTTTTATTATTAATATTCTTATTAATACACATGTATGTTAATATTATGACTATATTTTTCATATGTACACGTATATATATTATGTATATTTCTCCTTTTTTAATACTATATATATTCTTTTTATACATTACATATAATATCTAAATATATATTATGCACATACTGTAATATCACCATATATTTATTTTTAATATATATGTATATATATATTTTATGTAATACTGTAATAATTATTTTCTAACATTATCTTTTACTACACATGTGAATCGTATATACATCCTCTTAATATTGTATTTTTCTATATGTTACGTGTATATTTTTAACTATATTATGTATTACTATATCTACATAGCATTATTATTATTATTCCTAATATAAATATTATATATACATCTTTTAACATCATATAAATATATATATATATATATATATATTTAATATATCATATTATTGTTATGTCTATTTTATACATGTATATATACTCTTTATATAGTATTTTTTTATCATATATTATTGTACTTAATATTTTCACTTGCTTATTACTTTATTTTAATGTTATTATTATTTTATATCATTATTATTCCTACATTTTCACCTATTACCTTTTAAATACACTTATTTTATTCTTCCCTCACCCACATCATATATTATTTATTTATACACGTACGTATATACACTTTCATACATCATTTCTAAAGCATTACCTGTATTATTACTGTAATACCCTTACCCGTATTCATTGCCGGAATAGGGTACGAGGCATTACCGGAGTTTACGAATTAAATTTTTTTTTTTATATTCAATATAGCCCTTTTATAAATATCTAACCTTCCCTGTAATATTAAATCGAGACCAATCCACATCAACCAAATCAATTCAACATATTTTCATGATAGATTCATGCATTTATATAAGATAACGTCATCACATATCTATAACTGTGTTTGTTAACCATACTAATGGCTAACTTTACATTCATTTCACGTTAACATTTACTTTGTTAGCTTATACATGCCATTGATTTCCAAAATAAAGTTTCTTTATATACCGAAATCCCGAGGTTGATAAATGTGATGTGTCTCCACCAAATCCGACCTCCGAGCTCTTAACACTACAAAACAGGAAAAAAAACGGGTAAGCACTTTGTGCTTAGTAAGCTCGGTAACAAGAATTATACTTACCTAATATTTTCAATACAATACAATAAACATCCATATATCCATTCAATGCATTATTACCCTAATATGCACAAACTCAACATTCAAGTTAGTACAATAATTTCCCTGTACCAATAATATATACTATGATTGATGAGCTCGTCAATACCATAATTTCCATTTCCTTGTTATTTTTCCATATTTATCCCGTTGAATTTATCGGAATTTCGATGGATTTTCAGAGGTACACATTTAGTGTACAATTCCGGGTCTGTCAATTCATATTCATGTGCGCACATTTCCATTTCAGAGAGCACACTCATGAACCTCAACCTTGCGGTGGGATTACCGTCGAGCTAAATCCGCAATATAAACTCATAGAGTATTGTCGGGATTACCGGTCAAAGCTAAATCCTGCAACGACAATTACTCTAATGAGCTTGGATCTGAATTACCATCCAAAGCTAAATTGAGACCCTAATTCGGATTACCCGTCCGGCTAAATCCATTTTACACATATTCTTGGAGGGCTATATCAAGATAGGATCACCCGTCCGGGCTAGATCCTTTTTATCGTCAATTCCTTTTCAGAGATCCATCGAATTTTCCTTTCATTCAAACGAGATTTCTTCCCATTTTATCAAATATATCAATGTTTCATAAATTTCCATATAATGAACATTCAAATCATATTCATATCAAAAACATGCATTTCAAGCATTTAATAATATAATTCAAGTTACACGAACTTACCTTGATACTTGTTTGTAAACAGTAAAAATCTACTAATCCCGAACTTTTTCCTTTCCTCGATCTAGCTTCGTATTTGAATCTTTTGGATCTAAATAAATAAATTTAATTATCAATTTAATACATTTCATGTTCATATGCAACATTCTCTATAATTCAACTATTATTTATAGTTCATTCAAAGCTGTCTACTTGAGTCATAGTCACTAAATTATTTATAACTTGAGCTACGGAACTCCAAATTAACATCCGTTAATTTTCCATGAAACTAGACTCATATATATTTTTATCATAAAATTTTCAGAATTTTTTGTTTATCCAATCAGTACAGTTTATTCTTCAAATTCACCCCTGTTCTGTTGTCTAACAGTTCTGACCCTTCTTCACTAAAAATAAATTATCTCTTTATGCAGAATTCAAATGATGTTCTCGTTTGTTTCTATTAAAAATAGACTCATTCAGAATTCCAGACATATAAATTTAAGTCCCTAATTATTTTTATTCAATTTTTTATAATTTTTTAAAGTTAGAACAGGGGAACCCCAATTCATTCTGACCTTGTCTCACAAAATTCATTATATCTCAAAATTTACAAATCCATTGCTTACAATATTCTTCTATGAGAAACTAGACTCAATAAGCTTTAATTCCATATTTTGTTCATCTTCTAATTCGATTCCTACAATTTTTGGTGATTTTTCAAAGTTAGTCTACTGCTACTGTCCAAACTGTTTTAGTGCAAGCTGTTTATTACCATTTTCCCCTAAGCTTTTAATAAATGATAATTTCGTCCCTACTCAATTAGCCTCTCAATTGAGCTGGTTTTTCTTAATTAACATTTTATTCTATCACCTTAAACTAGTTTACAACCTTTAGGAATCATAGTTTTAGCAATAGACTTTAATTCCAAACATTTTCACAATTAGGTCCTAAAAATCAATTTCCATTGAAATTGCCTAATAAAATCATCTCATAAACAAATTAAAGCTTTAATTTCATTCTATTTCATCATAAACTTACAGAACTCAACCATGGTGACTTTCAATTTCATCCATTAAATCAAAAACTAATGAATTTAATAGTAGGACCTAGTTGTAAAAGTCTTAGAAACACAAAAATTACAAGAAAAAGGCAAGGATTAACTCACTTGGTGCAAAAATTATGAAATACCAGCTTAGAGAACCCTCCTATGGCGTTTTTAGCTGCTGGAATTGAAGAGAAATGAAGAGAAATCTAGATATTTCCTATTTAGTCCTGGTTTTATTTAGTTAATTTTGCAATATTCCAATTTTACCCTTAATTTATCAATTTTTCTGCTGATTTCATACCCTCGCCGTCCAGCCCAAATAACTTTTGGGTATAATTTCCTTTTAAATCCTTTCTCATTAGACTTTTAAGCTATTTAATCACTCTAGTAACTTTTACACCTATTACAATTTAGTCCTTTTCATTTAATTGACTACCCAAATATTAAAATTTCCTAACGAAATTTTAATACCACATTAATAACATTTCATAAATATTTATAAAATTATTTTCGACTCGGTTTTACGAGATAGAGGTCCCGATACCTTATTTTACCCAATTTCTTCAATAATTTCTTTTTCTAACTAATCACTAAATCGATAAAATTTTCCTATCAATATTTTCATACGATTTTCCTATCATATCAATTTTCAAGCAAAAATATTGAAATAAATTTCTCTTTAAATCGGATCTATGGTTACTGAAACCATTGTTCCGATAACCTTGAATTTAGGCCATTACAATTGCTATTAATATTATTATTATCGTTTCTATATTATCGTTCTTTAGTTTTACATAATAATTGTTTATTATGAGTTCCTTTTAATTTCGAACATCTCCTGCTTTATTCATTATTTTATTATTTTCTTTTTTATTCGTTTTATTCGTTTATCTTTACTCATATCATTATTATTGTTTTCATTATCATTTTATTCTACCATTATTTATTTATTTATTCATTTATTTATTTGCTTGCGTGTTCGATTATTTCATTTTCCTCACGCATGTGTTTATGTTTGCTTAGCCTCATTACTGTATCATCTTTTATAGTTGTTCGTATTATCGTTTTTGACACTACCACACCTATCATTGTGTCATCATACATAGCAATTCTATAATTTGCTTTTATGCTAAATTATGTTATATTTCCCACTCAATCTATTAATGCAATTCTTTCACAAAGTAGTAATATTCCGCATTAGGTAATTCGAGATAATCGTGCCCTAACTTACTGGGCCTCGACTTTTCTCATTCAATCTAAATGCGAAATATTCTTTTAAATCACAACACGAGTCTAAAAAATGCTTATTTTCGGAGCTTCGAGGTGTGGTGCCCTAACTTACCGGGTATGACATTTTGATACCTCGAAATAAGATCTTTTGCAAATAAAGGCAATGTTCGGTGTTTGGAAATTCGAGGAAACGTACCCTAACTTACTGGGTTTCGATTTTTCTCGTCCACCCTAACTAACTGAATATCCTTTTAAAAGAAGTTAAAATACATCAATTTTAAACAAAAGGCAAGCTCATTCTCAAAAGTTCGAGATGCCGTATCCTAACTCACTGATATGACGTATCATTGCCTCGAGACAAGAATGTCTTTAACATTTTAATGTTTATTTTACAAAAGAGGGATCGTATTTCAAAGTCTTTCAAGTTCTCAATTTTCGACAATTAAGACACTAATTAATCAACTAGGTAACAATTTTGGGCGTATCGGGGGTGCTAATCCTTCCTCGTGCGTAACCGACTCCCGAACTCATTTTCTGATTTTCGTAGATCCAAGATTATCGTTTTAGTAAACCTTAACTTTTATTAAAATGATTAATTTGAGGTGACCCGATCACACCTTATCAAAAAGGATTGGTGGCGACTCCTCTATTCGTTTTCATTTTCAAAACTTAAGTCGATTCCCGTTTTTTCAAAAAAAATGGTTACGACATACAGAACTATTTTTTTTTTCTATTTGATATTAATTAGAATAAGGTTTTTCGACATTTAAATAGATGTAGTCGAAACTTCTCTTGTATCATTCGTTTTTCAACATTAATGAATTTTTTCTCCTCTACGGTTTTTTCCCGAAAGGGTTTCCACGTCAAATCTATTTTTTTTTTATTTTTCTTTAATTTTGAAATTATCCTATTGCCATTATCAACATCTATTTTAACAAAGTTCACAAATGTTTTATTAAACAATTAAATCCAAAATCCCAGACACGACTCTATAATATTCTTTTTTCTTTGTGAAAATAGCAAAGGTGAATGGTGCACAATGTGAAGCGAAAATAGGGATTTGCGATAATAAGTGCAATTTAAAATGCGAAGCTTCAAAGAATGGGAAAGGAATATGTGAGAAACTATCACCAAGAAGTCGGAACATGCAAATGCTTGTATGAATGCGATAGCAACACCGACAGAAACGGAAAGTCGAGGCCAGAAAATAAAAAATGCAGTGTGGGAATTGGACCATGCAGTGTGAAATGCAATGATATTTGTTGCCGGTTTAAATGTGCATTTAAATACCCAGGGCCTCTAGAGGGGACTGGGATGTGCTTGAATATAATTGGTATACCTAGTACAAATGAATGTATTTGCTATTTTAATTGTTAGAGAGCAATGCATATATACAGGTCCTTTGCATTGACTATTTATAATGAAATAAAAAAATGTTTATTTATTTTCATTTATTAAGTTAAATAAAGGATTATAAACGAAAATTTAAAACTCAATTATTATACGAATTAAAATAAAAGTCTAATTGATTCGAGATTAACTGAGGCAAATGGATCACTGGTTACAGTATAAATATAGGCATATGTTCTGTATTTGATGCGGAACTAAAGGCTATTATGGATTGTCTAGATATAACATGGAGGAGAGGGATTAAGCAAATGTTGGTGGAGAGTGCGAGTTTGACTACGGTTAATACACTTAATGGGCAAGCAAAGGGAGTCAGGTCGAGTTTGGTGCAAATTATCAGACAACATATAGTAAGGGACTGGAATATTAAGGTATTGTATGTTCCACGTTCAGCCAATATGGTTGTGGACAATATGACAGTTTTGGGCAGACATGACCCACTTGGATTGCGTATTTACAACGGTCCACCCAAACAAATTGCTATTGGATGACTATAAGAAAGTGTTAGTGAACTCTGTTAAGGGTTGTTATGGCTAATTGTACTTAGCTTCTTCTTACCAATTTTTTTTTTTAAATTTTTTCGATTAAAGATTCAAGTTAAGTAGACTTCCTAGGTTAGTTCTTAAGTGATAGCCAGTTTCTTCAATTTCTGATCCCTGAACTTAGATCCTTGTCACATTGTCATGTCATCTAAAATGAGTAGATATGAAGCATGTTTGAATTTAGACTTATTCATGGGTTGGGTTATTAATCTAAGTTTGAAATTTGGGATAGTTTGGGCAGGAATATTAGGCTCGAAAAATAGACTTGGGCAAAAAATTAGGCTCATTTAAAATATGGGTTAGGCTCAAACTCGAATATTCAAAGCCGAAGCCCAACTCGATCTAGCTCATTTTTTATGTTTTTAATATATCATATTATGTTATTTTATATATATTATATAATTTATAACACATAAAAACTAAATCTATAGTAATATATAATACTAAAATATAAACATTAGCAAAAGTTAAAACACCTACATATAAATTTTAATAAAAGAAAAATAAATGAAACTATTAAATATTAAATTAAAAATAATATAAATATTAAATTCAAAATTCAAAAAATAATATGGGCAGGCCTAAAATAGGTTTGGATTTGTCATTTACAAATATAGGTAGACTTGAATAAAAATTAGGCTCATATTTCCTGTCGAGCCAGGCTAGGGAATGCATAAAATGTGTTAATATCATGCTTAAACTCGACCCATGAACATGTCTAGTTGAATCCAACAAAAACTATACTAATTAAAATTAAAATGTCTATCGACCAAAATTGTAATAGACAATGTTGTGTCCAAGACTTGTGGAAACCTGCGAAATTAAATAAAGAGGGTTTAAACTGATGATAAAAAGAGTAAATAAGAATTAATTGACAATAAAACAAAATATAAAATAGTAATTTGATAAAAATAGATTTAGCCAAATTAATAAAATCTCTAACCTTATGTACGACGTTAGTTTCGAGATTAATCACGGATTATAAATACTTTCTCACTCGATAATAAGTCAATTAAAGTAATTGAAGAACAACTTTAGATCACTAATCCTTTGTTATAAATTAATTGTGAGAACAACCTAACAATCAACTCTTGTCAAACGAACAACCTTATAAGCATGTCTATGATACATAATATCAACTATCCTATCACATCAACACCGTTTTATAGCCACCTTACACCGTAAAATTTTTAATTGGTAATTTTACACTTTAGTCCTTATAATTGTTCAAATTTTCAATTAAATTATTTTTCACATTTAAGATTTCATGGCTTAGAAAATTAGAAAAATAATTTATTTTGAAAATTAAAAAAGTAAAATTTGGACCTTTAAATGAAAAAAATTAACATTTTTTAAATATATATATTTCCGTGACTTAAAAAATAAAAAAATGAGATTTTAGTCTGATTTTTTTTGTGCTGGATGTCAACTTACTTAAAGTAGTGAATTATAATTAAGATTATATAGAATAAAAATCTCATTGTATATATAATCCAAGATTAAATGCTCCTAATTAATTTAATTATTATTATGCTAAATAAAGTTTATCCAAAATTAATTTATTATTTTTGGTACAAACCAAAATTTATTTATAACATTGTGAAAAATATTATAGTTTATTTAATGATATTAAATACCAATTAAAGAATTAGATTTGTTGCTTAATACTAAATTCCAAACAATATTAATTTCTCACATTGGACTACTTTTTTTGCATATATAAAAGATATTGTATAAAAATATTTCAAATAAAATCAAAAGAAAAGAATTGAAAATTCTAAAATGATTAAATTCTTCCCTTATTTTATAATTTTGCCATTCTTCTCATACTCAACACCTCAGGTACTGTTTTTTCTACTTTAATGATGCAATTTTATATAATGCTTTTTTAAAATAAAAAATTTGATTTGAAAATTTCGAATATTTACGGGTATTTTAAATTTATTAAACTATTTAAAAGTTTTATTTAAATTATTGACGGACTATTGATTGGCTATTAAATCATTGTTTGTCATTTTTTCTTTGTAAAAATAGGCAAAGTGAATGGTACACAATGTGAAGAGAAAATAGGAATTTGTGATAAGGATTGTAATTCAAAATGTGAAGTTTCAAAGAATGGGAAAGGAATGTGCGAGAAATTGTCACAAAATGATGTCGGAACATGCAAATGCTTGTATGAATGCAACGACAACGGCAACGGCAACGGAAATTTGTCTCGAAAAAATAAAAAATGCAATGGGGGAATTGGACTATGCAGTGAGCAATGCGATGAAAGTTGTTGTGAAAGAAATTGTGCAATTAAATACCCAGGGCCTCTAGGGGGCTATGGGTTTTGCATGAATATTGTTGGTGCACCAGCTCCATATGAATGTATTTGCTATTTTAATTGTTAGAGGGCAATGCAAATTTACCATTTGTTTGCATTGACTGTTTATAATGAAATAAAAAATTTGTTAGACGAATTATTCGTAATTATATGATTTTTTATGTTTATTAATTACTGGAATTGAAAATTTTAAACCAAGTTATTTCAAGAATTAAAATAAATGTCAGATCCGTTTAAACTCATTAATGAAATCAAATCAGAGACAACCATAGAATAGAATTGTAGGAAATAAGGTATTACAAAACAAATTTGTTAGCACTGACTGAAAAGTAAATAACGAAATATGAAATTAGAAATTACTACGCCGTGGTAAACTCACTGCCTTAGAAACAAATTCATCCTAACCGGTGTAATCGTGTAATGGACGTCGTCTCCCAAAGTTAACACAGTCCTTCGATATTTGTACACCCATATATGAAAGATGGAATATGATTGGTGTTGCTCTTCTTGGGAAATCACGGTAGGAACAATTCCCAGAAAAATTTGGAGGGGTCACAGCTGGTCCCGTTTAAAATTCAAACTTCTAGACAAAATTTTCTCTAAAGAAATTAAGGAAAAAATGACAAAGTTTATAAAGAAATCACAGATAGAAAGTGGAGGAGAGGAATCAGGGATTAAAAGTTTATAAAGTGATTAAGGGCGCAAGTAGTGCTTGTGGAACGTCGCCTGTCTCTTGCCCTTCGCCTGCTGCTCGTTGGGGTGGAGGGAGGTTCTGTGCGAATGTTGTTACTGCAATTGGGGTTGATGTTCCGACAAGTGCATCTCCTATCCCAACTATGACCGCGGCACTACTGTTGTCATTGTCACATCGTTATATCATCTAAAATCAATAGATAGGAAGCATGGCCGAATGGTTCAACTGTACTAAATTAATATCAATAGATAGGAAGCATGGTCGAATGATTCAACTCGAATCCCATAGAGACTGTACTAGTCAAAATTAAAATATCTATCAACCATTATTGTCAAGGGCAAAGTCGTGCACATGACTTGTGCAAAGTCGTGCTTTAATTGATTAGAAAAGAGTAAATAAATTTTAATTGAAAGTAAAATAGAATATAAAATAATAATTTGATATAAAATAGATTTAAAATTAATAATAGCTCCGGCCTCAACTATGACGTCAATTTTGGTTTTGGAATTAATCACGGACCATGGATACTTTTTCACTCAATAATAAGTCAATTAAAGTAATCAAAGACTAAACTCAAACCACCAATTCATACTTAGTTGTAAATTACTTCTGGGAACAATCCAACAACTAAATTTTGTCAAACGAATAACCTTAAGAGTGATTGTCATACATTAATATCGATCTCTATCCTATCACATCAATACTATCCTATAGCCACCATACATCGTAATAAGCATCATTATGTGGAGCTCACCAAGGCCCCTTTATATACACTTCTAATGACCCTTTTCAAGGCTCTGTTATCCTCTCCATCTTTCTCATCTCCCTCTTCATGGTAAAACCCATCTCACTAAAGAAACATTAAGCTTTCTCACCACCTATATCGTTAGCTTTTCACCCTTTCCAAAACAAGGTGAACTAACCATCTTCGCCATCAATCAAACTTGCATCAACAAACTTCTATGATTTAATCCCTTGAAAACCTTGCGAACAAGAAAAATTTAACTCTAACTAATGAACTCATCTACGCAAATCATTTAAATTAGATTGTTTAATCCCATAGTTCCAACTAATTGCACACCCAATCAAACCACACTAATTTGTTCTTCAATTAAAATAGTATTGATAGTGTTACGCGAAAGCGTGTAAAAGAGTAAAATTATTGTACTAAAAAATCACACTAAGTTCAATTCCCAAGAAAGAGAGGTGGATCACTAGGATCACTTAAGTACCAGGTCTTTCCTAGCCAGAATATCCCTCTATCGTAATTTAATAGCACAATAGATCACTATAATCACACTCACAAAATATGCAAAAATAAACAATAAAGAACACTAGAATTTTAACGAGGTTCAGCAAATTTTGCCTACGTCATCGGACACTACCAAATATATTTCACTCCAAAAATACAAGTGAAATTTACAAATAGGGAGAGAGAGAACAATGGCTTAAGTAGAGAATGTCAAATATGGGATAAAGAAAATGAGAAATGGTTAGGCCTATTAATAGTTGAGGTTCAAGGATCAACTTGCAAAGTCCCTATACAATTAGGGACCAAAATTGCATTTATCCCATGCCAAATTTCAAACCAGATTTCGGTGCCTTAAATGTTCTGATTTTCGGTGCCAATTTTCTAACACCTATATCTTTGACTTTTCAAAGATATGGGTAACTGCTAATAATCTCCACATTGAAGATTTGATTAGGATAATCTTATCTTTATACAATTCTTTCTGCCTTTGACAATAATACTTGATAGTGCCTTCTTCAACTATTAAACTTGCAGGATATTGATCAAGTTCAAACAATGTTCGAACTTGGTTACTGTTACCACCTTGGTCATCATATCTGCGGGATTATTTGCAGTCTTAATCTTCTGAAGATGAATTTTCCCTTCATCAATAATTTTTCGCACGAAATGGAATCGTACGTCAATATGCTTTGTACGTGCATGATAGACTTGATTTTTTACTAAATGAATAGCACTTTGACTATCACAATACACGCTAATATGCTCCTGAACCAATCCTAAGGTTTTAACCATACCTTGTAACCAAATAGCTTCCTTTACAGCCTCTTTTACAGCCATGTATTCAGCTTTTGTGGTTGACAATGATACTGTAGACTGTAGTGTAGACTTCCAACTTATTGGTCCTCCAGCAAGTGTAAACACATAACAGGTGGTTGATCTTCGTTTGTCTAAATCACCAGCATAGTCAGAATTAACGTACCCAATAACACCTTTACCAAGTGTATTATCCTACTTGAACAGTAACCAACATCCACGGTCTTCTGAATATACTGTAGAATCCATTTCACAGCTTGCCAATGTCCTTTTCCAGGATTATGCATACACCTGCTCACTATACTAACTGCCTGTGAAATGTCGGGTCTTGTACACACCATTGCATACATCAAGCTACCCACTGCATTAGAATATGAAACTTGCAACATGTATTCTCATTCTGTATTCGTCGAAGGAGATAGTTGTGCAGAAAGCTTGAAATGAGAAGCCAACGGGGTACTTACAGGTTTTGTCTACTCGTTCATGCCAAATTACTGTAGTACCTTCTTCAAATACTGCTTCTGAGACAAGCTAACTCTACCATGAGCTTTATCTCTACATATTTCCATGCCAAGAATTTACTTAGCTTTACCTAGATCTTTCATCTCAAACTCGAGATTGAGTTGAGTCTTTAATCTCTCAATCTCAACTTTGTTCCTAGATGCTATCAGCATATCATCAACATATAAGAGCAAGTATATGAAATTTCCTACTTGTAGTTTCTGAAAATACATGCAATGATCAAATTTACTTCTTGTGTACCTTTGCCCTTTCATGAACTGATCAAATCACTTGTACCACTGCCTTGGAGATTGTTTCAATCCATAAAGCGACTTTGTCAGTTTGCAAACCTAATTTTCTTTATCAGCAACCTTGAATCCATCTAGTTGAGTCATATAGATTTCCTCTTCCAAATCACCATGTAAAAAGGCGGTCTTCACATCAAGTTGAACTAGTTCAAGGTCATATTGTGCAACCAAGGCTAGCGAAATCTGAATAGACAAATGCTTCACAACTGGAGAAAACACTTCATTGTAGTCTATTCCTTCTTTCTGATTGTAACCCGTTGCTACCAATCTAGCCTTGTATCGAATTTTATTTTTACCAGGAAATCCTTCCTTCTTTGCATATACCCATTTACATCCAATTGCCTTCTTTCCCTTGGGCAGTGTCACCAACTCCCAGGTCTTATTTTTATGAAGAGACTGCATGTTTTTCATTCATGGCTTGCTTCCACTTTACACCATTAGTGTAACACCCCCTAACCCCAAACCGTTACCGGAACGAGGTTATGAGGCATTACCGGACATATCAGACAACTTACTAATAATTTACAATTATTAAAAATTTTCATAGTATAATATAATAATTGAGTCCCTATCTTGAACTCTCGAAGTTCAAGCACGTATTAAAAGTAGAACGGGAATTGTTCGAGTATTCCAATTTTTTTTTTTATAAAAATTTCGGCAGCATTTCTACTTATTTTTACTTAACCCTCCTGCAAATTCAAACCAAAACAACCAACACCAATATTTCACATTCATATAACTAATATTTATATCATTAACAAAATTTTAACTTAATTACTATCATAGCATCATTCAAAATTGATTAAAAACTTCATTCATTTAACAACTTAATGTTCATGTATCAAAATATCATGTACTTTTCTTTCCATTTCATTTAACCATCTAAATTTTAAAATTCATCCTTCACTACCCAAAGTAATATACATATTCAAGTGACTAAATAACACCTATGTACATGCCACCTTTACCCAAAAGAAAAATATACATCACCAAATTTGTGTTGGAGTCGGGATTGTTCTGGATGCTGAGCCGAAATACTTGACTTCTACTAACTCACAAGACGGAGACAACCGTACGCTGAGTATGGATATACTCCAGTGGTATTACTATAAATCAAGACTATTTAATATTAATAAATTACAAACATCAACCATAAATTTTATAATTATTTAAACTACTTTTATATATATTTATTTTACTTCATAAAATCTTAAATTCATAATTCATTTTTCTCATACTAACTCAATTCATAATTTAACTTATACATTCTTTCTCGTACTTTTCAATAGTGCTAAAACAAATAATCTTATTTTCAAAATTTCATTTCAATTATTTACCCTATTAACAAAGCTCGGACTATGACAGATACACGGATTTCCACCCAAACACACCAGAATATCCAACTCAAACACACCCAGAATATTGTAAATCCTCCATAACACACCGGTATAATATATCCTTCCAAACACACCAATAATGCATTAAATGCCTATTCGGATAAACCGAAGTATATAATAACAGAAACATCTTCTCGGCCGAACTACAATCTCTTCATCACATCACAAATCCAATGGCATGCCATTTGTATCGAATCTAGTCCAACAAGTTAATAGGGTATTATTTTACTTTTTGTAATTTCAATTTCACATACTTACCTCAAGTCTTATTTACCATACATAACAATTAAAATTTCAGCAATCAATAATAATTAAAATTTGAATTATAGTAATACACACCGTAATTCTCCCGTTTTAGTCCTCGATGACTTTCTCCTTTGCTTTCGATGCTGATGCTTCAGGTTCTTTGTTGGCTACGAAAATAATAATTTATAAATTCATGAGCCTAAACATGCAAATTTAACCATTTTTAATGTATATATATATAATTTCACCATTAAGCTGTCTACTTGAGTCACTGTTACTAAATTATTTATATCTTGAGCTACGAAACTCCAAATTAATATCCGTAAATTTTCCTTAAAACTAGACTCATATATCTTCTAACCATAAAATTTCCAGAATTTTTGGTCTAGCCATTTAGTACAGTTTATTCATTAAATACTCCCCTGTTATTTCATTTGACAGTTCTGACCTCTCTCTACTAAAAATAAATTATCTCATTATACAGAACTCGAATAAGGTTCTTGTTTATTTATTTTGAAACTAGATTCATTAAGGAGTTCACATATATAAATTACACTCCATAATAATTTTTGTACAATTTTTAATGATTTTCCAAAGTTAAAACAGGGCATCTCGAAATCACCCCGAACCAGTATTACAAAATTTCAAATATCTCTTGATTCATCAATTAATTGCTTACACTGTTTCTACGATAAGAAACTAGACTCAATAATCTTTAATTCCATATTTTGTTCATCCTCTAGTTCAATTTATAAAATTTTTAGTGAATTTTCAAATTCAGACTATTGCTACTTCCCAAAACTGTTTTGATGTAAAATGTTAATAACCAAATTTATAACACCAATTCACACCTTATTCCTATTCAAATTTCATTTAAACTCAAATTTAACTATTAAATTTTCAAAATATTTTCTTAATTCCGAATTTTCCTCAATTTAGTCCCTAAAACACAAAACTTATAGCTTACTTTGCAATTCAATCCTTATATCTATTCTAACTTGAATTTCATTCAATTAAACCCCTATTTCATCATTTTATTCAACATGAACTTTGTTTAAAAACCTAAGAACTTCCAAACTAACAACTTAATTTCATCAAAAACTTGTTTTAAGACTTCTAAAATATCAAAATTATGAGAAAAGGACTTGAATAAGCTTATCAATTAACTCCAAGCTTCATAAACCCTATTTCCCCTTTTCTTTCTTCTTTCTCCCCTGTTTCTTCTCTGTTTTCGTTTTCATTTCCTTTTCTTTTAACTTATTTGTTTCTTTTATATATAATAATAATATAATATAATATAATATAATATACTTAATTATTAAATAAATATATATTTTTTTAATCAATAAAATCTTTGATATTTTCCACGTTAAACCGCCTCAGCTATAGGAAATGGTTTAATTTCCTCTTAAGTCCTTCTAATTTTTCTTTAATCTATAATTAAACTTTTACCCTTATTCAATTTAATCCTTTTACTAATTACTCTAAATTAAGCTAAATTTACTTAATTAAAACCTAATTAAACACACTACTAGACTCATAAATATTTTTAATAATTATTTTCGAACTTATTTCACTAAGACGGAGGCCCGATAACACACTTTTCTGGTGCCCACGGATTTTGGGTTGTTACAATTAGTGTTACTTATTGCTTCTGTATAAGTAGACGAAACATCATCATCTACAATTAGAAATGCATAGGCCACTATATCATCAAAGATAGTAGGCTTATGAATCTCTCTTCTTTGCCTCCTATATGCAATTGAATCTTGTTGCTGTAGAGGTTATTGGGTCGGAACTTCTTCATCATTTGTCCCTCCAATATTAACTGGATCATCATTAACCTTTTCAAGCTCCACCTGCTGCAAAGTACTACTGGTTTTGTCATCCTTTTGTGAATCCTTGTACTTTAACATGGTTGATTCATCAAAAGTCACATCTCTACTGAAAACAATCTTCCTTGTATCAAGACACCAGAGACGGTATCCTTTTACTCCACCAGTTATACTCAAGAATAATGTTTTCTTTGCTCTTGGGCCTAACTTAGATTCTTTTACATGATAATATGCAGTGGAACCAAAAACATGTAAAGAATCATAATTAGTAGCAGATTTACCAGTCTACATCTCCATAGGAGTTTTTCCATTTATTGCAGTTGATGGCAAATGGCTAATTAGATAGCATGCATATGTAACTGCCTCAGCCCAAAATTCCTTGCCCAATCCAGAATTGGACAACATACATTGAACTTTCTCCAATATAGTCCGGTTCATATGTTCTGCTACCCCATTCTGCTGTGGTGTATCCCGAACAGTGAAGTGTTACACAATGCCCTCATCTTGACATAATTGTAGAAATAGGTCATTTTTGTACTCAGTACTATTGTCTGATCAAAGTCGTTTGACCTTTCTACCAGTTTGAGTCTCCACCATCTTCTTCCATTTTAGAAATGCATCCAATACTTCATTTTTTATTTTCATTAGATACACCCATACTTTTCTTGAATAATCATCAACAGAAGTAACAAAATAGTGCATACCTCCCAAAGAAGCCACTTTGGTAAGTCCCCACGCATCACTGTGAACGTTGTCCAGAATTCCTTTCGTATTGTGAATTGCTGAACCAAATTTTACCCCCATCTACTTGCCCAGAACACAATGTTCACAAAATTCCAATGTGAAAGAATTTGCACCTTTAAACAAGCCTTGCTTCGCCAAAAGTCTGCAAAGCTTTTTCACCAGCATGTCCTAATCACATATGCCATAACTTGGTAGCCTCTAAATTTGCATCTTTCATAGAAACTGTTAATGTTGATCTAATAACTATACTTCTATTTAAATAGTACAAGTTATTTCTTCTTGTGCCTTTCATCACTGTCAATTCCCCAGCTACTACCTTTAGTAATCCATCTCTCAAAGTGATTGTGAGCCCTTTAGATTCTAGGGCACCTAATGAGATTAGATTTTTCTTCAAGCTAGGTACATAGCGAACATCTGTCAAGACTTGGATTGAGTCGTCGTGATTCTTCAATTGGATTATACCTACTCCCATTGTCTTACAAGCATTGTCATTGCCCATAAAAACAACTTCACTTTCTAGTTCTTTAAGACTAGAAAACCAGTCCTTATTAAGACACATATGGTAAGTACATCCTGAATCCAAAATCCACTCATCTGTATGACATGTCATTGCCATGCCAACCAAGCTAAAGTCCGACTCCTCATCATGCTCCGCTACACATGCATCAGAAATAGCCTTGCCCTTTTGTAACTTAGGACACTTCTTTTTCCAATGCCCTACTCACGACAAAAAGCACATTCATCTTTGGCGAGTCTCCCTTTGGACTTGTCCCTTCTACCAGGTTTGTTGCTGTGTGAATGATTTCTTACTGTTAAAACTTCTGCAATTGTATCTCCGTGATCTCTTTTATCTTTCTTTCGAGTCTCATATCTATACAACGCACTACAGACTGCATCAAATGTGATCGTGTCATTCCCATGAAGTAATGTGGTGGTAAGATGATCATATTCATCAGGAAGGGAATTCAACAACAATAAGGCATTGTCTTCATCTTCAAATTTCTCATCCAAATTTAGCAAGTCTGCTAAAATTTTATTGAATGAGTTCACATGGTCATTCATCGACATACCGGGAGCATACGTGAATCGATAAAGTTTCTTTTTCATATAAAGCCTATTTTTAAGACTTTTGGTTAGAAACTTCTCTTCCAGTGTATCTCATAACTTCTTCACTGATGTCTCCCTCATGACATAGTACTTCTGTTCTTTGGCCAAACATAGGCGGATTGTACTACACGCCTGTCTATTGATCTTTGCCCGCTCCTTGCCATCCATTTTATCAAGTTTTTCTTCAAAAGCTATATCCAGCTCTTGCTGACATAAGACATCCATGATCTCACATTGCCACATACCAAAATTGTTGGTACCATCAAATTTCTCTACTTCTAATTTTGCATTGGTCACAGTAGTCCTTGCTGATGACGATGCCTCTGTCATTTTTCTCCTCAATCCAACTACTGTATATATGAGTAGCGTCGTATACGTGAATAGTACCATAAACAGTCATATTCCTCAAGTACGAATCTAGCTCTGATACCAATTGTTGAGTAAAAGCGTGTAAAAGAGTAAAATTATTGTACTGAAAAATCACACTAAGTTTAATTCCCAAGAAAGAGAGGTGGATCACGAGGATCACTTAAGTACCAGGTCTTTCCTAGCCAGAATATCCCTATATCGTAATTTAATAGCACAATAAATCACTATAATTACACTCACAAAATATGCAAAAATAAACAATAAAGAACACTAGAATTTTAACGAGGTTCAGCAAATTTTGCCTACGTCTTCGGGCACTATCAAATATATTTCACTCCAAAAATACAAGTGAAATTTAAAAATAGGGAGAGAGAGAACAATTGTAATGAACCGAAAGTTACGGTATCGGAAATTGAGTCATGAGTACTGTTTCCGTGAAATTTATTCATGAATATTTATTAGAAATATTTATGAATTATAGTTGAATAGTTATTTAATGTTTGATTAAGTTAAGTAGCTTGAATTTAGAATAATGACTAAATTGCATACGGTATAAAAGTTTAATTATAGATTAAAGATTAGTAAAAGGGACTAATCTAGCAATTAGACCCTAAGTGCCATGTGTGTGAATGTATGATATAACATGTGTAATAGTTGGTATATATGTGTAATAGCTATAAGATATTTTATGTTATAGCTATTACACGTGTTAATTTTATATTTATTATAGGTTAATAATAATATAATATAGTATAATGAATAAAGAATAATGAGTAAAGAAACATAGAAAGAGTTACAGAGAGCAAACGTGAGAAAGAAAGAAGGAAAGAAAGAAAGAAATAGAAAAGGGAAATTTGAGGATTAAGGCCCTAAAGTTTAATTGGTAAGTTGTTTTAGCTCATTTTCTTATGATTTTTATGTTTATGGATGCCTAATTCAAAGTTCTACATGTATGAGGTTAAAATGAAGAAAAATAGAAAATTTTTAGATATTGATTTAGTTGAATAAATTGAGGTTTTATGGGTTAAATTGATAGGAATTGAAGTTAGAAGTGAAAATTGAGTGATTTATTAAAAGAATTCTAAGTTAGGTTTAAATAGGGATTAAGTTGAATAGAGCTCAAAATTTATGTTTTATAATGAATTTTATGAGTTAGAAATTGTTAATGAGTTGATTAAAAGAGAATATGAAGCTTAAGTTAAAGAAAAAAAGATTAGTAATGGAAAAAGGATGAAATTGGAATTTTTGTAAAAGTTTGATAGAAAGTGAAAATGTGTTTTATGAATTAGTATATTGATGATTTTTAATTGTATGATTGTTAGTAGCAAACGTAGCACCAGATACGTCATCAAAGAAGGGAAAAGAGAAAGTGAACGAAGATATCGATTAAATTCGATAAATAGTGGTTTGTATTTCTATAAACCGAGCTTAATCGTTATTGCTATATTTGATATTTATATTGTATGAAAATGTGAATGAGGTAAGTATTTTTACCATAGTGAAATGAATGTGATTTTGAATACCCTATTAACAAGTGTCGGGCTAGTCGGATATAGTTGACATGTCATAGGAATTGGAAGTATTGGGATATTCGACATTGAGTCGATGAGACACTATGTGTCGACTCATCGTTAAAGTTCGGATTTGTTCCGATGAAGTACTTTGTGTACTATAATGTTAAAGTTCGGATTTGTTCGATGAAGCACTATGTGCTTATCCCGGAGTGTGGGTTGGATCCGTGTATCCGTTAGTGTCCGAGTTATGTTAATAAGGGTAAATAAAGTAAAGGTTATTAAAGTACTGATTGATATTGAATAATAGCAATAATGTGTTTGAATTACCATGTCTTAAAGTTGATTAAGCTATTGTTTATAGAAATACCATCGAGAGTATTCTCAGCAGACGGTTTGTTTCGTCATGCAGCTAGGTACGAAAGTATAAGGACTCAAAGATACAAGCCAATCCCCAAACTCAAATTGGTTAAGTTTCTATCTTTTGGAAAATGGCATTGTACCTAGGATGTCTTTTGGTTATTTTGAAAGTATCTAAGTTGTTAAATGATATTTTGGTATGTTTTGTAAATGTTACCAAAACCTTAAGTATGGTATGTTTTGATATGTTAGTGAAGAGTAATAAGAGGAATTGTTGGTAAATGTTGTAGAGAGAAGAAATGAAGATGTTATAAACTTAGTTATCAACATTTTATACTAAAACAGATTTGGACAGTAACAGTAGTCCAACTTTGAAAATATACCAAAAATAGTATAAAGTGAATTAGATGATTAATAAAATATGTAATTGAAGCTTAATGAATCTATTTTTATATGGAAGAAACAAAATAGGTAAAAGAGTTGTATTTTATGAGATATTTACATTTTGGTGAAACAGGGTTAGAACAATTTCTGGATTCCCTGTTCTAACTTTAGAAATTCACCATAAATTGTGTATTAAGAATTAGGACTCAAACTTTATTTTTATGGATTCCTTATTGAGTCTATTTTTAATTGAAACAAATGGCATAGTCATTGGATTTCTGTAAAGGAAGAAATTTGATTCGTAGTGCACAAGGGTCAGAGTAGCCAAACCCTAAAACAGGGGAGACTTCTTCTAATAAACTGTACTAATTGGCCTAACCAAAAATTCTAGAAAAAAATTAGTAAGTAGATATATGAGTCTAGTTTCAGGGAAAATTTACGGAATTGGATTTCAATTTTCGTAACTCGAGATATTATTTTTTTAGCGACCGTGACGCAGATGGATAGTTTACTACGAAAACTGTTTAAGTGCTATGATAAGTTTTGTAATGTCTCCTGCTTGACTCCGGCAACGGTCTCGGGTAGGGGGACATTACAACAATGCCTTAAGTAGAGAATGACAAATATGGGATAAATAAAATGAGAAATGGTTAGGCCTATTTATAGTTGAGGTTCAGGGATCAACTTGCAAAGTCCCTATACAATTAGGGACCAAAATTGTAATTATCCCATGCCAAATTTCAAACCAAATTTCGATGCCTTAAATGTTCTGATTTTCGGTGTCAATTTTTTGACACCCATATCTTTGACTTTTCAAAGATATGGGTAGCTGCTAATAGATAGCTCGAAAGATCAACTCAAAATCACCAAAAGGAGGATGAATTGGCTTTTAAGAAAATTTGTGGAAGTAACGAAAGAATGTGCAACAATCAACACAACAATTTATAGTGATTCAGCCTCAATTGCCTACTCCACTACCTTAGCTTTCCACAATTAAGGATTTTCCCTAATTCACTAATTTGACAACCTTTGAAGATAAGATTTAACTTTACAATGTCCCTTAAGATTTCTAGCCAAAATCTTAGGACTGCAACTCCCTTAAAGTTTTTACTCAAACCTTAAAACTCAACCCTCTCAATTAGGATAACAAATTGGAAACTAAAAAGTAATACTTGAAAGATTGATGTGTTTGTCAATTAAGTACAAATACAAAGAATAACACTTGAGCTGAATGAATACAATTAAAGCTCACAAGTGTTTACAAGAAGAATATGAAAGAATTAAGCACTAAGGTTGTTCTGATTAATCTTTAAGTTTGATTATCTCTCTCCTTGTTGTAGGACCTTTGGAACATGGTATTTATACCCTTTAATACATTTCTAACCGTGGGGTTATTATGAAAGTTAATAGAGCCACTAGGGATGAAAACAACTAGATCATTAAATTCACCTGCAACAAAATGTATCAATACTATTAGCATTTAATGTCTGATTTATTGACCGTTGAAATTAATTTACAACAATACCAAAGACAAAATCGATACTTGGTAAAAGGTATCGATACTTTTTGTGTAAATTGAAAATAGAATATCAATTCGGTATCGATTTTAGAATGGGTATCGATATTTTGAAAACTATCGATACTTGGCCAAAAGGTATCGATACTTTTTGGCTTGGAGCAATACTAACTTGTTTTAAAACAATTTTAACTTGATTGTAAATGTTTAACTCAATTGAAATCATTTTAACTTGATTTTATCATTTTGCCAATTTTGTTCTAACTTTAATTTTTATTCAAAAATATTTTAATTTGTTATATCAAAACAAATTATCAAATAAAGCTTAATTTAACAAATATGACAACCGAAGAAAAAGTGAATACCAAGATGAGAAAGGAATCGAATAAATTTTTCATTTTTTTTATATTATGCATGTCCATTTTATGATTCATGTTCAGGGTTCGTGGTTGTCCCTCCTAATAATGTTGCCTCCCAGATTAAAATCTATATTCTTTCCTTGGGAGTACAATGTGTTATCACTGCACACAACTACTTATTGGTAAATTTTTATTTATCAAACACACATTGATTTAAAAACAAAAGAAAATCTTAACCTAATTTTTATTTTAATTTTTCTGGATGTCAACTTACTTAAAATAGTGAATTATAATTAAGATTATATAGAATAAAAAATCTCATTGTATAATCCGATATTAAATGCTCCTAATTAATTTAATTATTATTATGCTAAATAAAGTTTATCCAAAATTAATTTATTATTATTTTTGTTATAATTTATAATATTTTGAGTAAAGAATTATTTCCTTAAATGATATTTTAAGTACCAATTAAAGAATTAGATTTATTGCTTAAAACTAAATTCTAAATAATATTAATTTCTCACATTCAACCACTTTTTTTGCATATATAAAAAGATATTCTACCAAAATTTTCTCAAATCAAAATAATTGAAAATTCTAAGAAGATGTTTAAATTCTTCCTCTATTTTATATTTTTGCCATTCTTCTCATAACCACCACCTCAGGTATTATTATTATTATTATTATTATGGTAAACAACACCTAGGGCAAAGTTAAAATTTTTATTGTATAATTTTATGAGAGCTAAATATAATTTCACCATTTTAATAGCTTATATCTTTATAACTTTTAAAGAATCAAATAAAAATTTATCATTTTTGGGGGTCAAAGTGTAATTTTAGCATATACTAATTTAAAATTTCATAAATTTTAAAGAGTCGATTTTTCAATTTCCAATTTTAAGGGATTGGGGCCCTGTGGCCCCTCGACTACACCTAAATTACTAAACTATTATTAAGTTTACATTTTAGTCACTTAATTTTAAAAAGTTATAAAATAATCACTAAATTATTCAAAAATTTTATTTAAGTTACTTGATAGTTAAATATTTAACAGACCAATGTGGCTATTAAATTATTGTTTTTTTTTCTTTGTAAAAATAGGCAAAGTGAAAGGTGCACAATGTGAAAAGGAAATTGGAGTTTGTGATGAGAATTGCAGTTCAAAATGTGAAGCTTCAAAAAATGGGAAAGGAATATGCGAGAAATCGTCATCAAATGATATCGGAACATGCAAATGCTTGTATGAATGTGACGGCAATGGCGACGAAAGTTCGTCGTGGATAAATAAAAAATGCAATGTGGGAATTGGACCATGCAGTGAGCATTGCAACGATGGTTGTTGTGACAGAAATTGTGCAATTAAATACCCAGAGAAACAACAGGGGTATGGGGTGTGCTTGAATATTGCTGGAATACCTAGTTCACGTCAATGTGTTTGCTACTATAATTGTTAGAGAGCAATGCATATTTACTATTTGTTTGCATTGACTATTTATAATGAAATAAAAAAAAATGTTAGACGAATTATTCATAATTATTTTGATTTATATTTATTTATCAAATTAAATAAATGATCATAAACGGAAATTTAAAATTTGATTATTCCATAAACTAAAATAAAAGTTAACTCAATTTATTTATTTTTACGAACGAACGATTTAAAAGTTTAAAATGATTTAATAGATTTAATTAGATCTAATCATGGGTCGGGCTATTCACTCATGCCCGATGACTTACTCGAAAAGTGAGAGGGTTTAGACAAAAATATAGGCTTGAAAATTAGGTTTGGACAAAACAATAAGTCCCGTTTTCTAAACGGGTCGAATCTTGGGTAGGATTTTTTTTACACATCTGATCATGGTCATGTGCTTAGATGAAATCGGATAATTATCAGTGAAATTTTTAAATTCATAAACAATATTAAAAATTAAATTATGTTTTTAGGTTTATTTTAAAATAAGAAATAAAAAATTGTTACATATAACATTATTTTTTTAAGATTATAACAAATTTTCAAACCATTTGAAAATTATGCCAAGTAATAATCAATATATTTAAAATTAAAATATAGAATAAAAATTCTCATTGTATAATCCAAGATTAAATGCTCCTAATTAATTTGACAAAATATGCTTAATTTATATTATATAATCATGAATTAACTCAGCTTCAATTCGATTAATAAATTTACTTAAAAATTAATTTTAATAAAATAATGAATATTAATATAATATATTTTATATAAAATATTAATTATAGAAATAATTAAAAGAGATTCAAGGGAGATCATCATTCATCAATCAAGCAAAATCATCCTATATTAGTTTATAATATCGTGAGAAAATTTCAATTCCTTAAATGATATAAAATACCATTTAAAGAATAGATTTAGTGCTCAAAAATATTAATTTCTCAAATTGGACCACTCTTTTTTGCATATATAACATCTTTTGTACCAAAACAAAACCAAATAAAATAATTGAAAATTTTAGAAAAAAATGATTAAATTCTTCTCCCTATTATATATTTTTGCCATCCTTCTCCTATTCACCTCGGGTATTATAATCATATTTTTTTTGTCTGATTCAACTGATTCACACAAATTAATGAGTCAATCCATTGGATTGATGTACTGATCGATTTGATTCTAACAACTTTAAATGTATTTTTTTTCTTTATAAAAATAGGTAAAGTAAACGGTGCAGTATGTGAAGAAGAATTGGGGAAATGTGACGAGAATTGTGATTTTAAATGTCAAACTTCAAAGAATGGGAAAGGAATATGTGACGTTAACGGAATATGTGAATGCATGTATGAATGCGAGGGGCCGGGGACTAAAAGATGCAATGTGGGAATAGGACCATGCAGTGTGCGTTGCAGTGATGATTGTTGTGAACAAAATTGTGAATCGAAATTTTCAAGGCCTCAAGATGGACATGGTTTTTGCGTGGAGATAACTGGGATACCTGCTTCAAATCAATGTCTTTGCTATTTTAATTGCTAAACAACAATGTGTTGTCTACCATTTGCCTAGATTGACTATTTACAATGAAATAAAATTATGTAAAAAAGGTGATGGCAATGGCGACGAAAGTTCGTCGCGGATAAATAAAAAATGCAATGTGGGAATTGGATCAATGGAGTGAGCATCGCAATGGCTGTTGCAAGAGAAATTGTGCAATTAAATACCCAGAGAAACAACGGGCATGGGGTTTGCATGAATATTGCTGGTATACCTAGTTCACGCTAATGTGTTTGCTATTATAATGTTTAGAGACGTGATTGAATAAGGAAAAAAAATTTTGTCGAAATTAAATTGTATATTTTTACGATAGTAAAAATATAATTTCACTATTTCAATAGTCTATATTCTGATAATTTTAAAGGATTCAATCAAATTTTTATTATTTTAAAGGTTCAAAGTATAATTTTACCATTACTAATTTAAAATTTAATAAATTATAAAAAGCCTAAATAATTTTTTTTTTCATTTTAAGGGGCTCGCATTGGTTAGAGAGCAATGCATATTTACCATTTGTATGCATTGAGTATTTATAATGAAATAAAACAAAATGTTAGACAAATTATTCATAATTATTTTTATTTATCAAGTTAAATAAATTATCATAAACGGAAATTTAAAATCTAATTATTACATAAACTAAAACAAAATTGATTCAATTTATTAATGTTTATGAATAAAGTCATTTATAAATCGTTTAAAAGCTTAAATCGATGTAATAGATTTAATTAGACTTGATTATGGCCAGGCACCCACTCATGTCCAATGATCTACTCGAAAAGTTAGAGGGTTTGGGTAAAAATATAAGTTCAGAAATTGGAATTGGACAAAAAAATAAAGCTTGTTTTTTAAACGAGCTGGGTCTTGGGTAGGATTTTTTTACTCAAGCCCGACTCGGCTGTTTTGCTCCATTTCGCTATTATATTGTTACTATTTTGTTGTTATTGTTTAGATATTGAATCATTCTTGTTTTATTGTTAAATTTGCTACTATTTTAGAGGCATTTGCTTGCTAAGTTGCAACTATCTTAGTGTTATCTAAGTATAAAGATTTTTTTAAATATATTTTCAATTTGTTGGGAAACATTTATTTTAATGTTTTTAGTGTATTTGATGCATTATATTTTTAATTTTGTTTTTATATAATAATAATCTAAAAAAATTAATATGAGTGGGCTGGGTCAGGCCAGGTTTAACATTTTTAATCTGGATTAAGTTTAAGCAAAATTTTAGGCCATTTTTCAGAATGGATCTAGCCCGAATCTAAAAAATAGGCTTAAAATTTTACATCAACTTAGCCCGGTCATGATCAAATCTAGATTTAATTAATTCAAGCAATGAAGTTAAACCAGATAGGATGTGGAATGTTCACAAAAGTGTGCAAAGAATTAGTTATCTAAATAAATCAAATTAAATTGAATCGATTTTTATCGATTTAATTCTATTTATTCGATTAAAGATTTTGGGTTAAGTAGAGTTAGTAGGTTAGTTTTTTGTTTTAAGATGATTGTCGATTTATTCAATTTTTGATACCTGAACTTAGATCCTTGTTGCATTGTGATGCTATCTAAAATCGAATACAAGCAAGCCATAGGGTAATTTATTTTAGGGTTGATATATCATTTGATACTTAAGCTTAGCTTCATTCAATTTGGTACTTGAGTATTTTTCTGTTCTATTTTGGTACTTGAATTTAGCTTCAATGTTCAGTTTGGTATGTAGACCAAATGCATCATGTGGCCTAAAGAATGGCTAACACGTCTACTCTAGTACAAAAAACATAGGTACTTAATTGGGATAAAAAAAAAGTTTAGGCACCAAATTGAACATCTTAACTGGGACAAGAAAGGTACAAGTATCAAATTAGAAAAACATAGGTATTAAAGTGAATATTGAAGCTAAACTTGAGTACTAAATTAAAGCAAAAAATTCAAGTACCAAATTGAATATTGAAACTAAACTTAGATACTAAAAATCTCATTTCAAGAGTCGATTAAACTAAAATATATTAATAATTATTTTTATACTGATATTTTTACTTTATAATTAAATTTAGATAAAATAATTTGTGTTTATTAAACTATAATTTAAATTAAGTAGTTCGTCTGAAATTTTAAATATTTCATAATTCAATTTGTAATGCTTATTTAAAAAAAACCCTAGTCAATAGACACATTTGGTCCTTTGTACTTTATGAAAGTTATAGATTTAATCATTGTACTTTAATTTGATCATTTTAGTTCTTGTACTTTTCAATTTTAAAATTTAAATTATTATCAAATGATAACTGTTAAATTCATTAAGTTAAGAGCTACTATTTCTAAAATCCGATGTGGCAAATTTCAAAAAATATAGGGACCTAGAATGATTCAATTTGAGAATATGGACTAAGTCTAAAATTGTACGTATAGTACAAGACTAGTAATTGAATTTAACCAAACGAATTTAACTACTACTATTTAGGTCGAACTAAAATTTCAAAATTTGAAAAGTATGTGAACTAAAATTAAAATATACGGACTAAATCTTTAAGTTTAGTAAAATAAAGAAACTAATAAAAAATTTAAGTGATGCATTTAAACAAAGTCTCATTGTATAATCCAAGATTAAATGCTTCTAATTAATTTGACAAAATATGCTTAATTTATTATATAATTATTTATAATAATCATGAATTAACTCAACTTTAACTCGGTTAATAAAATTACTTAAAATTAATTCTAACAAAGTAATGAATATTAAATATAATATATTTTTAGTAGAGGGTAAAATACAATCTAACTCCTAATCTAGGGACCTTTATGGTACTTTTACTAAGATTCCTTTAATCATGTTCTTATATTTGGGATTTTGGATTATTGTTGGTGATTGTTTTGTTTCCTATTTTAGTTGGAACAAATCTCAAAATTACACATAAATTTTAATTTAAATACAATTTAATATATAAATTTTAATTTGGTGTAATCATATACATGAAGTTTTTATTGTGCTTCAGATGTATACATGAAATTTAATTTTGATTTAATCGTATACATTCAAAGCAATGAATATATCAATTTATTTATATATTAGATAAATATAATCATTTTTATGTAATATGTAAACGTAAAATGATTCTATAATAATAATTGTGTAAACAATTTGTGAAAATTAAATCAAACAAAAATCTTATATATATATATATATATATATATATATATAATTGTACACACTCAAAATTCATATATAATAATACACATTGATTCTAGGTGCGTAACTAGCCCTAAAATAAAATTTTTTCATTTAGGCCCTTTAAAATTTATAAAAATTTAAAATAGTAAAGATAAAATTATACTTTGGCCCTTATAAAATGATAAAATTTTGATTTAATTATTTAAAATTATAAAGATATAAATATTAAATGGTGAAACTATATTTTTACTATTGTAAAATATACAATTTAATTTTAACCCCTAAAATTTTTCTGGCTTCGCCTTGATTAATTCAAAGTTTATATATAATTTTAAAATCTAGTCCTCTCTAAATCAAATTTTAAATTGTGTAAAGGGTAAATCGATGTAGATCGTAGTTAACTATAATGGCATTTCTCCTAGACTAATGCTAGAGAATAGTTCTCTAAAAACACCCAGCATACTTCACATATCATAAAAGGAATTTATTTTACTTATTGGATCATAATTTTAGGGTAAACTATAAAAATAGTCATTTTTATTTGCCTCAGATTATATTTTAGTCACTTATATTTGAAATGTTACGTTTTAATCACTTACGTTATCGTTTTGTTACGAAGTGGTTACTCTATCATTAAATTCTGTTACCTCCCTAATGACAATCGTTTGTGACAGTCTAATGGGTTTTAAATGCCAACTTGGATGTCTAGTTGTTGAGATGAAAATAAGTTTTTAATTAAATAAATTTAATTTGGACTACCACATAGGATATCCAAGTTAGTGTAGCGACGTAAAAATTTTTGCTTTCTATCGCTAATTGAGGTGACTTATTGGAAATTTGAAAACCGCCTTTCGGTTTTATTTAAAAAAGGAGTCACCACCGATCTTTTTTCTAGGTGTGATCGGGCACCTACTAAATTTATTTATTTATTTTTAACAAAAAGAAGACCGAGTCTAGGTCTACATTAAAAGCCAGAGAAAAAATAGGGTTCGGGAGTCGGTTACACACGAGGAAGGTATTAGCACCCTCGCGACGCCCAAAATTGGTATCTATATTAAAAATGTGTTGTCTTAATTTTCGAAAATGCAAGTTCAATACAACATTTAATCGTGATCCGATTAAAACACGAAAGATTTCAAGTTTTTTTTGGTTTCTTTTGAGAAGGATGTTCCGTTTTTAACACGAGCCGATTAATATTCACCCAATATAGCGATGAAATCGACGACTTAATGTTAAATCGGTGCATTGCTTATTTATTGAAATTAATTTAAAGGCATGAACGAAAATATTTCTAGACAGAACAAATAAAAGTAAAAGAAAACTAAAATTGATGTTGCACTATGGTATGAAATACTATGCTAAATTCGGGACAGACAAATAAAAAGTTAAGAATATATGAAATAGATAATATTTAAAACATTAACAATATACATACGATAGTAATAGTATAAAACAATAATAATGCATATGATATTAAACATGATAGTAATAGCATTAAATACTTAAATAAAATCATGAATATATATAAACATATAATAATAGTTAGTAAAGTGATGGAAACATGATATTAAAAACACTAATAATGTTACCTCTATACATATATATATTTAAAATATAAACATAATAATAGTATTACAAAGTGTATACATAGCATTAAAAATATGTACATAATATGGCATTGAAAAATACATACATAACATAGTATTAAAAAACATATACATGAGATAATATGTAAAAATATAATATAATATTCAAGTATATATATGGTATATAAACATATAATATTAAAAGATACATATACATAATATTTATAATAATAAAATATATAATATAGTATTAAAATATTTACGTAGTATACACATGTGAGAAATAATAATAATGTTAAAAACAACTATTAATAATATTACATAAATATACACACACACATATATATATATATATATATATTAAAAACATAATAATAATTAAAAATACGTACACAATATATATACACATTGTAGCGACGTAAAAATTTTAGTTTGGATTCGGGTCGCTAAATTGTGGCGATTTAGAAAATTGGAAGTTGAAATTTGGCTTTAGAATGAACCAGGAGTCGCCACCGATCCTTTTTCTTGGTGTGATCGGACACCTATTAGATTTTTTTTTTTAAAAACGAGGAAAAGGCCGAGTTGAGGTCTACGTTAAAAATCAGAGAAAAATTAGGGTTCGAGTCGTTACGCCATGAGGAAGGTATTAGCACCTCGCGACGCCCAAAAATTGGTATCTCATAAACAAGTGTTGTCTTGATTTTCAAAAATATGAGTTCAAAGTAATATTCAATCGTGATCCGATTCAAAACACGAAAACTTTCAATTTTTGATTTCCCTTTTTTTGAGAAGGGTATACCGATTAAACACGAACCGACAAATTCCACTCAACATAGCAATGGAACCGTCGACTTGGTATTAAACCGATATGTTGCCTTTGATTATCGAAATTAATTTAGAAACAAAACGTGATTTTTAAAACGTAAGACAAAATGAATACGTAAATAAATAAACAAATGAAAGGACTAGGTATACATATTTAAGCAAATGACAAACATCACAAAAATATTAAAACAATAATCACAAGATGCAAGATTAAATATGACAATAATATTGAAAACGAAAAAACATTGAATATACATATGTAAAAGTGACATTACGAATATATACGTAAAAATAGGGATGAAAAGATTTACATAATAATATTAATATGTGTACATGACGATATATATACATATAATAAAGTACATGTATTGATAATATATATGATAAGAATAAAATAAATGTAATAATATACATATAAAAATATAAAATCTAGTTAAGACTATGGAAAATATATAAAACGACGTATGATTTAAAAAGATAACATTGAAAATATATATATACACAATGTAGAATCGAATATATTTATATATATACATGTAATACATATTAAAAGAATACATATAATATACACGTATTTCAAAATAATGTTAAAAGAGTAACTATTAATTATATTGCATGAAATATACATATACATTAGAAATGATAACGACATAGAATGAACTTACTAGTACATTACATGGATATGTTCGACGTGGGTATAAATAAACGGGACATTAGAAATACTCAATATGTATGGTGTTCAAAATATATACATAATGTGAAGTTAAAAATAATGTGCGAAAGTAGTTAAAAATATATGTACATATTTATATGATAATATGTGAAATGTAATATAGCTTGAAAAATATATATGACGTATAAAAATACAATAAAAATATACACATTGAATATATATATATATATATATATATATATATATTCATAATATAACACTCAAATATTTATATGATACATACATGTTAAAAGATAATAAAAAACTATCGACAATGCTTCCCCAAATATATACAGTATATATTTAAATGCACATGGTTATATTGAGAACACGTGTTCTTTAATATTATGTGGAATAATGTATAGAATACAATATTAAAATATTTACATAATACACATATTAAAAATAACTAATAATAATATTCCATAAATATATATAGAACACATACGCATATCTGTACATAACACAATATACACCACTACATATATTAAATATAGTAAATATAATAAGAATATAAAGATTATAATTAATAATAATAATTAATGTAAAATAAGAAACAAATAATTTGAAAATAAAAGGGGCTTTGGGGCCCAACCCTGTAATTTTTTAAATTTTTTTTTTTTTTTTTTTCTTTATGTTTTTTGTAAATTTTTGTATTTTGGTAAAAAATAACTTTTATTTAAAAAAACTTTTCCCTTTTTATTATTTTTTTTTAAATTTTTTTTCAAACCTTGGGTTATTTTTTTTCCTTGTCCTTTTTCCTTTTTTTTTTGCTTTTTTTTTTTAAATTACAAAGGGTTTTTTTTTGTTATTTTTTTCGCCTCCTTTTTTTTCCTGTTCTTTTTTGGTTTTGGGTTAAAGGGGGGTTTGGGGGTGGGAGGGTTGGGTTTGGGGGTTTGGTTTAAGGGGTTTTGGTTTGAGGTGGGTTTTGGGTTTTTTTGGGGGGTTATTGGGTTTGTTTTGGGTTTTTTTTTTGGTTTTTTGTTTTTGGGTTTTGGGTGGTTAAAGGGGGTTAGGGGCCTTTTGTTTTTGGGTTGAAATCCCCTTTTTTTAAAACCCTTTTCTCTTTGGGAAAATTTGGAAAACAAAGGGCCCATTTGGGGTCAAGTTTAAAAGGGCCCTTTGTTTTTTCTTTTGGGCCCTTCTTTCTTTTCAAATTCCAAAGCTTAACTTTATTAAAATTTAGGGCCAATTTCCTTTACCTTTAAAGAACGGTTCAAACCTTCCAATTTAAAAGGGGAAATTTCTCAATTGGGGTTAACTGAATTTACAATTAAAACCCTACCATTTTATTTAAAAGAAAGGGTTTAAAACCCAAAAAGGTTAAATTTTTGAAATGGGATTTTAAAAAGAAATTAAAACAAAATTAAACTCAACTATTAAATTTGAAATTAATTTTGAAAAAAAATTTTAAAAACAAAAAGGGCAATTTCCCAAAATTTGATTTTTTAAAAGAATTAAAACCCAAATTAAATTAATACTTTTAAAAATTAAATTTTGAAAAAAATTAAAACCTTTGCTTAGGTAATATTTAATAAATTATTTTAAAAGTTTAAAAGGTTAAATTCCCCGGGTTGATTTAAAGAAATATTATTTTTGAAACTAAATTGAAATTATAATTCTTGACTAACTACCCCGAATTTTTTTTTGGAAAACAATTTAAAAAGGAAATTGAAAATATAATTTTACTCAACTCCTTGCAATAATTTGATTTTAAAATTTGAAAACCTAATTTTGATAATACCCTTCCAAAAGTGTTTTCGGAAAACTAATTAAAATGAAAAATAAAATTTGAAACCCCCTTTGCTTGAGTTATTTTAAAAAAAATTAATTTTGGGCCAAATAAAAGGTTTTTGGAAAAATGTTTTAATCCTCAATTGGGTTTTTAAAAAATTGAAAATTTAAAACAAAATTAAAATTTTATAAATTCAAATTTTTTTTGTTCAAAGTCTTTTCTTTGATTTTATGGCTTAATTTTAATTTTTTGTTTAATTTTAACCAGTACAATTTTTTTATTTTATCCCTTTTTCGTTCTTTTGAGGTTTTCAGTTTTTTTTCTTTTGATGAACTTTTTTGTTTCATTCTTTTTTAAAAACTTTTCTTTATTTCCCAAAATTTTTCCTTTCTTTAAATTTTTTGGAAAAAATTTTACTTTATTTAAATTTTAAAAAAATTCTTTAAAATTCAAAAAAAATATATTTCCCTAAAAGGGAAAAAAATTTTTTTATAAAATTGAAAAAAGATTTAATAATTAAATTTTTTGAAAGAATTTCTTTTAAAATCTTTTAAAAGTTGGGATCTAAATTTTATTTCCAAATTTTTGTTCCCTTTAAAAACCCCTTTTTTTTTTTTGTTTTTAAAGCCCTTTTTTATTATTTTTTTTAAACCTTTTTTTCTTAATTTTTTTTTAAATTTTTCTTTTTACCACCCTTTTTCCCTTTTTTTTTCCCTTTTTTTTTTGGGAAATTTTCCAAAAACCCTTCCCGGGAACCCTTTCCCCATCCTTTTAGCTTTCCCCTTTTCTTTCCAATTTTTTTTGGGGTTTTTTAAAATTTTTTTGGGAATTTTCCATTCTCCTTTTCTTATTTTTTTGGGGTTACTTGGAATTTCCCTAAACCCAAGGGTTTTCTGAGGCCATTTTTAATACAAAACCAAATTCCTCTTTTAATTTCCTTAAATTTGGGGAAAATGTTTGTAGCCCCAAATTTGCTTTGGGGAAAAAAAGGAGTTTTTTGGTTTCAAAAAATTTTTTCCAATCTTTTTGTTTTTTTGTTCCCCTTTCCCCCAACCCTGTTTTTTAAAATTTAATTTTGAATTGCCGCACTTTTTTCATTTTATTTTGTTTTCAAAAATGATTCTTTGAAACCTAAAGAAATTTTTAAAATCAAAGACATTAGAAAAAGGCCAATTTTGAAGAAGAAAACCCAAAATGAATATGCCATTTGACTTTTGGGAAAATTTTCCCAAACATCCTCCCCACAAAAAAAGGACGAGGTCATACGGGGCGGGACATGAATTTTTCCCATGATTTCTTTTGGCATTTTTCCCAAAATAAACCCCTTCCCAACCAATAAAAGTTTAATCTTTCCCCATATGAAACCATTGGAGGTTCCCTTTCCTTCATGGTCTTGTTCTTTCCCTTTTCGACTATCCCGATTCAAAAGTATTTGACCTTTCCCTTTTAATTTCCCCATAAAAAAATTTTCCGATTGTTCTTTTGGTTTTATTTGCTTTTATGCTTTGACTTGAAACTAAGTTGGCCAGGCTCCCCTTTTCTCTCTCAAAAGGTTAATTTTTTGACTTATTTTTTACTTTTTGAACTTAACCAAATGGCCCATCCCCATTTTTTTTTGGAATAAGGTTATTTCTTTAATTCTTAATTTCCCCCAAATTGCCTTTCAATTTTGGGTCCCTCATTTTAAATTTTAAATTTTAAAAAATATTTCGGTTCCAAACCCCCAAACCGTCTTTCGAAACCCCAACCCCTTTTAAATTTTGATTTGGGTTTTAAAAGTTCTTTTTGTTAAATTCCCTTGGGCCAATTTTTATTCTTTAAAACGTTTTTTCAAACCTTGCTTCTGGGAATGTCTTTTAAAAAAATTTTCGGGAAAAATTTACCCTTTTTTTCGTTTCCCTTAAAATCCCATTCTTCAAAATTATTTCGGCTTTCCAACCCAGGACCACATTTTATGGGGTTTTTTCAAATTTTACTATTTAAATATTTTTTCCCCAAAAGCAAATTCCCCAAACAAACCCGAAAAAAATTTTTGGTTTTTTTTTTCCGAATTTCTTTAAATTTTCCCCAGGTTTCCCCCAACCCTTTAAATTTTAAAGCCTTGGGGTCCGGGGGAAACAAAATGTTTTTTTATCCCCAAACCCATTCCTTTTTCCCGGTTGTTTTGGGGAAATTTCGCATTTTTTTACGAAAGGCTTAGAATTCCCAAAACCCAAATTCCTTTTCGTTAATTTGGTTTTTTATCCCAAATTTTACCACAAAATTCCTTTAAAAAGCCCCGAAACTGCCCTTCTTTGGAAATTTAAAAACCCAACTTCGAGGTTCCCCCTTTTCTTCCCCTGGATTTAGCAAAGTCTCAATGTTTTTTTTTCATATTCGGAATAACGTTACCGTCCATTTCCCCGAAACCCGAATGGCCCCTGTGAAAATCAATTTTTGAAGGGAAAATTGGGCCTCTTCGATTTCCCGGAAATCCACCATGAAAAAACAATTTTTTTCGTGTTGCCACCAATCAATATTTGGGAAGGAAAATTTTTTGGGCCCGTTATCCCTTTAATCCACCATTTTTTTTCCCTTTTTTTGGTCCGGATTGTTGCCAATTCGTTTTGGAGGTTGGAAACCACAAACCTTTTGCTTCCTTTTACTTAAAAATTTTGTTCATTTTAAATTTTTCCCTTGCTTCCGGTTTAAAGAGGCCCAAATCTTCATTGCCCCAGCTTTACCCTAAAACATTTTTATTAGGTAAATGTAAACTTGCCCATCTTAAATAGAAGCCCAATCTTCATTCTTTTTCCTCCAAGAAAATTTTCCTTCCAAAGATTTTCAAGGGAATCGCTTATTCTTGTCCCCATTCAACAACAAAGGAAAAAAAAAGTTTTTCCCAAATTTTAAAAACAAACCAAAATGTTTCAAGTTAGAAGTTATTAGTAAACCAAAAGAATTGAAATGGAAAAGGAAGGGAAAAAAATTAAAAAAAAGATTCATGGTAATATAAATGTAAAGAAGGCATGAAATAAAAAGATCATAAATTAGGAAACCAAAAAGTAAAAATATTTATCAATTATTTAAAGAAAAGAGCAAGAAACTAAAAAGAACAATTTATCTGGAACAATTTAATTTTAATTTCAAACTTATAAACCCGAACCCTCATCCAATTGTTTAAAAAACCGGGGAAACATCCCGAATTTTTTCCATTCTTTTCGTCACTTTTCACTTAAAAACCCTTTCAATTCCCGATTTTTACTTTCGGACCAAATTCCCGAAAAAGTTTTTGCAAAAGGGTACCCTTTGCCCCAAGCCCCTAAATTCTTGAATTCTCCTTACCTTCTTCCACCTTCTTCTTTACGTTCTGACCCCAAACCGTTTTTTACCCGCTTTAAACCCAATTTCCTTTAGTGCTCCCTAAACCCTTTAGATCCCTTCCTTGCTTAACTTGACACCCAGGTTTTTCGTTTGGGTTTTTTTTTCTTAAAAAAAATTTAATTGGGATAAAGGAAATTACCGGCCTTCTTATTTGGTTAGGCTCCAAAAGGAATAAGTTTTTCCCCCAAAACAAACCTCCATGATAAACCCTTTTAGGGGATTGGGCCCCCGGAAGGTCTAAGGCTTCCCAAAAGGAAATAAAGGGGTTAAGTAGACAATCACCCATGAAAGGGGCCCATTCCAAAGGGTTTCGACTTTCCCATGATACCGCCGTAATGCCCTTTCCATGGTGAAGGCCTTAAAGGGACTCCATATTCAAACCCCAAAAAGGAAGGTTTTGCCCATTTGGGTACCTTATATTTTTGGAAATGTGGGCGTTTACCACCTCTAATTCGGATTTCAATTAAAAGAGATAAATTTCCCATTCGTTGCCCCTTTCCAAATGTTTTCCATAACTTGTTTAAATTCAAAAACTTAGTCTAATTTGGAAAGGTTCGGGGGCCCTTGCTCAATTGCCAAACCCTTCTTTTTTAAATTTAAAATTTTTTTTCCTCATTCGGTTTTTACCCACGGGGGAAAACCTATTTTCCTGTTTCCCCCTTTTTTTTTCGTTCATTTCTTTATCCCTTTAAAAAAAATTTCCCAATTTCTTTTTTCCCAAGCTTTTTGGTTAAGTTTTAATGTTTGGGGTTTTTTCCCCAGGGGAATTGTTTAAATAAAAATTTTCTTTCAAAAAATTTTTTCCCCATATGAAAATTTTTCCAATAAATTTTTTATTTTGGGCTTTTAAAACCACTTTTTTTTCCCAAAACCCTTTAAAATCAACCCTTTCAGATTCTTTTGCCCAATTTTGTTCAAACCTCCTTTTTTTTCCTTTTCCCCTTTTTCCCCCCTTTAAATGGGCCTTTCCCCCTTTTCCCAAAACCCTAATTTGGTTTTAAACCTCCTTTTTCCCCTTTTGGGGTTTTTTGGGGAATTTGAGCATGGGGTTTTGGGCCAATTTAAAAGTTTTAATTTTGGGCCCCTTTTGGAAAGGGGTTTCCCCCTTTGGTTAGGGTTTTGGGAAATTTGTTGGTTTGGGGCATTTTTGGGAAAAAGGGTTTTATTTGGGACCCTTTTTTATTTTGGGTGTTTGGGATGAAAGGGTTTGTAATTTTGGGGGTTGGTTTTACAAGGGGAGTGTTTGTTAAAATGGGTTTGGGTTTTTTAAAGGGGGGTTTTGAGCTTTTTTTATTTGGGAAACTGGTTTAAATTGGGTTTTTTCCCGGGCTTCCCCCCACCCCCCCTTTTTTTGGTTTTCCCTTTTTCCCCAAAACCGCCTTCCCCTTTTAAGGTCAAAGATTTGGGTTTTTAAATCTTTGAGGTCCCACGGGCCGATTTCCCTCTTTGATATTGGAAAAACCCTTTTTCCCCAAAACCCCTTTTCCCAAACATTTTGGAATTTTAAAAATTTTTTTTCCCTTTTTAAGGATTTTCCCCAAAACCCGTAAATTTTGCAAATTTTTTTCCTTTAAAACCTTTTTTGGGAAAAACAAAATTTTTTTGGAAATTTGGGAAATTTTTCTTCTTTAAATCCTTTAAATTTTTGAAAAATATTTATTGGTTTTTCCTCAAACCCTCTCCCTTTAAACTTTGGCCAAATCCCCTTACAAATTTTTCCCCATTTTTAAAATTTCTTTGGTTTCCCGGTTCCAATTGGGCCCCCTTACCCCTTTTTTTTCCCCAATGGGGGGATGGGGATGGGCCCGGTTTGGGTTCCCGCCCCTTTTTGTTTGGGAGGGGGTTTTTAAAAGGCCCCATTTTTTTGGTTTTTTCTTTTGGTATGTCCCTTTTTAAATTTCCCCCTTTCTTTTGGATTTTCTTTTTGAATTCTTTTGGTTTTCCCCTTTTTCCTTTGGTTTCCCCTTTTTTTTTTTTGATTTTCCCCTTTATTCCCCAATTTTAATTGCCCCCTTCGTTGGGTTCCCTTTTTATTTTTGAGTTCCCCTTTTAAATTTTATTAATTTTTTTCAAAAGGGGTTTGTTATAAGGGATTTTTTTTAAAAAGGTTTTAAAAGAAATAAAATTAAAATTTTGAAATTTTTTTTTACCCTTAAAAAATTTATTTTTAAAAAAATTTTTAAACAACCCTTTTTTTATTTTTAAAATTTAATTTTAAAATTTTTTTAAAATAAACAAATTTTTTTCCCTTTTGAAATTCCCTACCCTGTTTTATTTTTCAGGTTGTATTCTTTTGGGATTTAAAATTTTCCCTTTCGTTTTTTTTTTTGATTTAGGCATTTTTTTTGAATTTTAACCGGTTTTCCTTTTTTTTTCCTTTTTTTCCCCTTTTTTTTTTTTAAAAAATTTCAATTTTTCCTTTTCTTTTTCCCAACCCCATTCCCTTTGTTTTAATTTTTTTCCCCAAACCAACGCTAAATTTTTCCTTTTTTTTTTTTCCAAAAACCCCCTTTTTTTAATTTTTTTCCCCTTTGTCCCCCCGGCCTTTTTAATTTTTTTTTATTTTCCCAAGGCCCTTTTCCCAAATTTGGTTTTTTTTTTGTTGTTTTTATTTCCCCTTTTTAAGGGTTTTTGGGGGGTTTGTTTCAGAATTTGGTTTTCCCCCCTTTCTTGTTTTTGTTTTTCCCAAAAGGAATTAAAGGGGTTTTTTCCCAGTTTGGTTTACCCTTTTCCTTTTCCAAAATTTTAATCCCCAACCCAAAAGGGAAATTTTTCCAAAATTTTTCCAATAACTTCCCCCCCATTAACCCAAAATCCCCAAGGTTCCAAAATTTTTCTTTCCTCCATTTTTTAAAACCCTAAAAAAAAAAATTTGGTTCCCCCTTTTTTGGGAAAACAAGAGGTTTTAAACCCAAAAGTCCCTTTTCCGAACCAAATTTCCCTTCCCTAAACCCTTTAAACTTTTTTTTTGAAAACTATGGGAAGGGCCCAAATTTGGGAAAAACCAAAATTTAAACCAAAAAAAATTTCCCTTTTTTCCGGGAAATTTGGGAAAAAAAAAAAGGGTGTTTCCTTTTCTTCACCCACAAACTCGGAGGCCGGTTTAAAATTTTCCCCTTTTTGCCCCCAATAATTTTCCCTTTCTTTTTGAAAAGTTTCCCTGGTTTCAAATTTTTTTTTTTTTTCGGGCCCGAAACCCAAATTCTTTCTTTCTTTCTTTTGGGTACGGGAGTTTCCCCTTTTCAAAAATTTTTCAATGAACATTTTATTTGAATTTTTTTTGGGGAAAACCTTTTTCGAAAACCAAACCCTTTAAAAATCCGGGTTTAAATTTTGGGACCCCCCAAATTTTCCAAATTTTAAAACCCTTCCCAAAACCCCTTTTTCCAATTTAAAAACCCCCAAATTCCCTTATTTTTAAATTTCAAACCCCTTTTAAAACCCCCCAAAAAATTTTAAACCAACCCAAAATTTTTAAAAAATTTGTTAAAAACCCAAAAAATTTTTGGGAAAAATTTTAAAACCCTTTAAAAATTCTATGGTTAAAAAAAAAAATTTTTATAAAAATTTTTTAATTTAAAAATTTCCCCTAATTAAAATTATTTAAAAAGCCCGGAATTTTTTTTTTTGAAAGGGGTTAAAAACCCAAAGTTATTTTTTTCTATATGAGGGCATTAACTCCAAAATAAATTTTTAAACCCAAAACCAGTTTTGGGGAATCCATGGGGGCCAAATTTCTTTACCCAAAGGAAAAACCAAAAAAAATAAAGGGGAAAAAAAAACCTCCTTAAAAATTTAAACCAAAATAAAACCAAATTTTAAAACCCAAAAAAACGGGGAAAAAAATTTCCCAAAAATTTAAAAATTTTAAAAAAATTTTAAAACCAAAAATTTTTAAAAAAAAAAAAATTTTAAAAATTTTAAACCGCCCAAATTTTTTGGAAAGGAAAATTTGGAAAAAAATTTTTTGAAAAAAATTTAAATTTTTGAAAAAATTTTAATTTTTTTTTGGGGAAAAAGTGCACTTTTTTAGTTTGGCCCTTTTTTTAAAAAGGAAAAAGAAAATTTGGTTTAAAAAAAATTTGTTTGATTTTTTTTGGGGAGGAAATAAAAATTTTTTTTAAAACAGGGGAAAAATTTTTATTTTTTAAAAAGAAAAAACACTTCCATAAAAACAAAACCCCAAATTGGTTTTTTAAAAAATTTTTTAAAAAATTACAAAAGAATTTTTTTTAAAAAAAAAATTTCAATTTTAAAAAATTTTTGGGAAATAAATTTTTAAAAAACAAAATCCAAAAAATAAAAAAAAACGGTATTAAATTTAAAAATTTTGAAAACAAAAAAATTTAAAAAAAAAGAAAATTTAAAATTTTAAAAAAAGAAAAAAAAATAAAAATAAATAATAATTTAAAAAGAAAAATAAAAAAATTAAAAAAAAATTAAATTTAAATAGAAATAAATTAAAAAAAACATAAAATAAAAATTTTAAAGAATAAAAAATTAAAAATTAAAAAATTTAAAAAAATTAAATGAAAATATAAAAAAAATTTAAAAATTAAATTAAAATATATAATAAAATTTAAAAAGAAAATATATATAAAAATTAAAATTTTAAAAGAAAATTTAAATTAAATTAAAATATTTAAAAAGAAAATTAAAATAAAAATAATTACAAATTGAACGGGAAAATTTAAAACATTAAAAATAAAAAATTAAATAATAAAAAAATTAAAAATAATATTAATTTTTAAAATATAAATAATTAATAAAAAAATGAATAATTAAAATTAATGAATTTTAATAAAATAAAGGAATTAATAATATATATTTTAAAATTAAAATAAAATTAAAAAAATAATTTAAATATTAAAAAAACAATTTTAAAAAATTAATTTAAAAATAATTTTATAAAAAATTTTAAAAATAATTGGAATATTAAAAATTTAATATTAAAATTTCTAAAAATTTAAAAATAATTTAAAAATTTAAAATATTTAAAAACCTTTAAAAATTTAATAAAAATTCAATTTATAAAAAAGTTTTAATAAAATTAAAAATTATAATTAAAATATAAAATAAATTTAAAAAAAATAAATTAAAATAATAATTAAAAAAATAAAAAAATAAAAAATTTTAATTAAAAAAAAAAACAAATTTAAAAATAATTTTAAAGAAATAAAAAAATAAAAAAAATTAAAAAAAAAAAAATTTAAAAACAATTGCAAAAAAAGGTCAAAAAGGCCCAAATTAAAAATTTTCCCAAAAAAAAAAACTGGGAAAAAAAAAAAAGGGGAAAAAGAAAAAAGGAAAACCCCACCCGGGGGGTTTTTCCCGGTAAAAATTTCCCCCAAAAAAAGGTTTTATTTTTTAAAAATCTTTGGGTTGGGGAAAAAAAGGGAAAAAAGGGGGGTTTTTTAAAAATCCCCGGGGGCCCCTTTAAATTTTTTTAATTTAGAAAGGAAAAAAAGGGGGGTTTTTGTTTTTTGGGGTTTTTTAAAAAACTTTCGTTTTTATTTCCCCTTTTCAAAGGAAAAAAATTTAAAATATATAAAAAGTGTTTAAAAATAATTAAAAATAAAAAAATTTTAAAAAATATTTTAAAATTTAATTTAAAAATTAAAAAATAAAAAATTAAATTTAAAATAATTAAAAGAAAAATTAAAAAATTAAATAAAAAATATAAAAATTAAACTAAAAATAAAAAAATAATTTAAAAATAAATTAAAAATATAAAAAAAAAAGAAATATTTAATTTATTGAAAATATTAAAAATTAATAAAAAAGATAAATAGTTAAAATAAATTTAATTTAATAAATTAAAAAAATTAAAAAAAAAATAAATTAAAAAATATCAAGTTTAAAATAAAAAATTAAAATTAATCATATTAAAAATAAAATAAAAGTTAAAAATAATAAAAAAATTAAATTTAAAAATTTTAATTAAATTTAAATTTATATTAAAATTTTTTAAATTTAAAAAATAAATTTAAAAATAAAATTAAAAATTAAAAATAAAATTTAAATAATATTATTAATTTAAATAAATTTTAATTGAACTTTTTAAAAATTAAAAATATAAATTTTTAAAAAAAATATTTTAAAAATTTAAAAAAAATTAATAATAAAATTTTAAAAAAAAATAATGAAAAACTATTAAAAAACTAATAAATTTAAAATAATTTAAAATAAATTAAATAAATAAAATAAAAGAAAATGAAACCCAAATAAAAAATAAAACCAAAATTAAAAAATAAAAAAAAAGGAAATTAGAAAAATTTTAAAATTTAAGAGAAAAAATTAAAAAATAAACAAAAAAAAAAATTTTTCAAAAACCCAAAAAAGGGGGACCCAAAATTTTTTAAATTTGGGAAATAAAAAAATTTTTTAAAAAAAATGGGAAAAAAAATCAAAAAAAAAATCGGGGGGGGAAAAAAGGGGAAAAAAAAGGGGGGGGAAACGGGGCCAAAAATTTCCCCTTTTAAAAAATTTTAAAAAACCCCAAAAAAGAAAAAAAAAAAAGGGGGGGAAAAAAAAGGAAAGGGGAGGGAAAGGGGGCTTTGGGGCCCAACCCTGTAATTTTTTAAATTTTTTTTTTTTTTTTTTTCTTTATGTTTTTTGTAAATTTTTGTATTTTGGTAAAAAATAACTTTTATTTAAAAAAACTTTTCCCTTTTTATTATTTTTTTTTAAATTTTTTTTCAAACCTTGGGTTATTTTTTTTCCTTGTCCTTTTTCCTTTTTTTTTTGCTTTTTTTTTTTAAATTACAAAGGGTTTTTTTTTGTTATTTTTTTCGCCTCCTTTTTTTTCCTGTTCTTTTTTGGTTTTGGGTTAAAGGGGGGTTTGGGGGTGGGAGGGTTGGGTTTGGGGGTTTGGTTTAAGGGGTTTTGGTTTGAGGTGGGTTTTGGGTTTTTTTGGGGGGTTATTGGGTTTGTTTTGGGTTTTTTTTTTGGTTTTTTGTTTTTGGGTTTTGGGTGGTTAAAGGGGGTTAGGGGCCTTTTGTTTTTGGGTTGAAATCCCCTTTTTTTAAAACCCTTTTCTCTTTGGGAAAATTTGGAAAACAAAGGGCCCATTTGGGGTCAAGTTTAAAAGGGCCCTTTGTTTTTTCTTTTGGGCCCTTCTTTCTTTTCAAATTCCAAAGCTTAACTTTATTAAAATTTAGGGCCAATTTCCTTTACCTTTAAAGAACGGTTCAAACCTTCCAATTTAAAAGGGGAAATTTCTCAATTGGGGTTAACTGAATTTACAATTAAAACCCTACCATTTTATTTAAAAGAAAGGGTTTAAAACCCAAAAAGGTTAAATTTTTGAAATGGGATTTTAAAAAGAAATTAAAACAAAATTAAACTCAACTATTAAATTTGAAATTAATTTTGAAAAAAAATTTTAAAAACAAAAAGGGCAATTTCCCAAAATTTGATTTTTTAAAAGAATTAAAACCCAAATTAAATTAATACTTTTAAAAATTAAATTTTGAAAAAAATTAAAACCTTTGCTTAGGTAATATTTAATAAATTATTTTAAAAGTTTAAAAGGTTAAATTCCCCGGGTTGATTTAAAGAAATATTATTTTTGAAACTAAATTGAAATTATAATTCTTGACTAACTACCCCGAATTTTTTTTTGGAAAACAATTTAAAAAGGAAATTGAAAATATAATTTTACTCAACTCCTTGCAATAATTTGATTTTAAAATTTGAAAACCTAATTTTGATAATACCCTTCCAAAAGTGTTTTCGGAAAACTAATTAAAATGAAAAATAAAATTTGAAACCCCCTTTGCTTGAGTTATTTTAAAAAAAATTAATTTTGGGCCAAATAAAAGGTTTTTGGAAAAATGTTTTAATCCTCAATTGGGTTTTTAAAAAATTGAAAATTTAAAACAAAATTAAAATTTTATAAATTCAAATTTTTTTTGTTCAAAGTCTTTTCTTTGATTTTATGGCTTAATTTTAATTTTTTGTTTAATTTTAACCAGTACAATTTTTTTATTTTATCCCTTTTTCGTTCTTTTGAGGTTTTCAGTTTTTTTTCTTTTGATGAACTTTTTTGTTTCATTCTTTTTTAAAAACTTTTCTTTATTTCCCAAAATTTTTCCTTTCTTTAAATTTTTTGGAAAAAATTTTACTTTATTTAAATTTTAAAAAAATTCTTTAAAATTCAAAAAAAATATATTTCCCTAAAAGGGAAAAAAATTTTTTTATAAAATTGAAAAAAGATTTAATAATTAAATTTTTTGAAAGAATTTCTTTTAAAATCTTTTAAAAGTTGGGATCTAAATTTTATTTCCAAATTTTTGTTCCCTTTAAAAACCCCTTTTTTTTTTTTGTTTTTAAAGCCCTTTTTTATTATTTTTTTTAAACCTTTTTTTCTTAATTTTTTTTTAAATTTTTCTTTTTACCACCCTTTTTCCCTTTTTTTTTCCCTTTTTTTTTTGGGAAATTTTCCAAAAACCCTTCCCGGGAACCCTTTCCCCATCCTTTTAGCTTTCCCCTTTTCTTTCCAATTTTTTTTGGGGTTTTTTAAAATTTTTTTGGGAATTTTCCATTCTCCTTTTCTTATTTTTTTGGGGTTACTTGGAATTTCCCTAAACCCAAGGGTTTTCTGAGGCCATTTTTAATACAAAACCAAATTCCTCTTTTAATTTCCTTAAATTTGGGGAAAATGTTTGTAGCCCCAAATTTGCTTTGGGGAAAAAAAGGAGTTTTTTGGTTTCAAAAAATTTTTTCCAATCTTTTTGTTTTTTTGTTCCCCTTTCCCCCAACCCTGTTTTTTAAAATTTAATTTTGAATTGCCGCACTTTTTTCATTTTATTTTGTTTTCAAAAATGATTCTTTGAAACCTAAAGAAATTTTTAAAATCAAAGACATTAGAAAAAGGCCAATTTTGAAGAAGAAAACCCAAAATGAATATGCCATTTGACTTTTGGGAAAATTTTCCCAAACATCCTCCCCACAAAAAAAGGACGAGGTCATACGGGGCGGGACATGAATTTTTCCCATGATTTCTTTTGGCATTTTTCCCAAAATAAACCCCTTCCCAACCAATAAAAGTTTAATCTTTCCCCATATGAAACCATTGGAGGTTCCCTTTCCTTCATGGTCTTGTTCTTTCCCTTTTCGACTATCCCGATTCAAAAGTATTTGACCTTTCCCTTTTAATTTCCCCATAAAAAAATTTTCCGATTGTTCTTTTGGTTTTATTTGCTTTTATGCTTTGACTTGAAACTAAGTTGGCCAGGCTCCCCTTTTCTCTCTCAAAAGGTTAATTTTTTGACTTATTTTTTACTTTTTGAACTTAACCAAATGGCCCATCCCCATTTTTTTTTGGAATAAGGTTATTTCTTTAATTCTTAATTTCCCCCAAATTGCCTTTCAATTTTGGGTCCCTCATTTTAAATTTTAAATTTTAAAAAATATTTCGGTTCCAAACCCCCAAACCGTCTTTCGAAACCCCAACCCCTTTTAAATTTTGATTTGGGTTTTAAAAGTTCTTTTTGTTAAATTCCCTTGGGCCAATTTTTATTCTTTAAAACGTTTTTTCAAACCTTGCTTCTGGGAATGTCTTTTAAAAAAATTTTCGGGAAAAATTTACCCTTTTTTTCGTTTCCCTTAAAATCCCATTCTTCAAAATTATTTCGGCTTTCCAACCCAGGACCACATTTTATGGGGTTTTTTCAAATTTTACTATTTAAATATTTTTTCCCCAAAAGCAAATTCCCCAAACAAACCCGAAAAAAATTTTTGGTTTTTTTTTTCCGAATTTCTTTAAATTTTCCCCAGGTTTCCCCCAACCCTTTAAATTTTAAAGCCTTGGGGTCCGGGGGAAACAAAATGTTTTTTTATCCCCAAACCCATTCCTTTTTCCCGGTTGTTTTGGGGAAATTTCGCATTTTTTTACGAAAGGCTTAGAATTCCCAAAACCCAAATTCCTTTTCGTTAATTTGGTTTTTTATCCCAAATTTTACCACAAAATTCCTTTAAAAAGCCCCGAAACTGCCCTTCTTTGGAAATTTAAAAACCCAACTTCGAGGTTCCCCCTTTTCTTCCCCTGGATTTAGCAAAGTCTCAATGTTTTTTTTTCATATTCGGAATAACGTTACCGTCCATTTCCCCGAAACCCGAATGGCCCCTGTGAAAATCAATTTTTGAAGGGAAAATTGGGCCTCTTCGATTTCCCGGAAATCCACCATGAAAAAACAATTTTTTTCGTGTTGCCACCAATCAATATTTGGGAAGGAAAATTTTTTGGGCCCGTTATCCCTTTAATCCACCATTTTTTTTCCCTTTTTTTGGTCCGGATTGTTGCCAATTCGTTTTGGAGGTTGGAAACCACAAACCTTTTGCTTCCTTTTACTTAAAAATTTTGTTCATTTTAAATTTTTCCCTTGCTTCCGGTTTAAAGAGGCCCAAATCTTCATTGCCCCAGCTTTACCCTAAAACATTTTTATTAGGTAAATGTAAACTTGCCCATCTTAAATAGAAGCCCAATCTTCATTCTTTTTCCTCCAAGAAAATTTTCCTTCCAAAGATTTTCAAGGGAATCGCTTATTCTTGTCCCCATTCAACAACAAAGGAAAAAAAAAGTTTTTCCCAAATTTTAAAAACAAACCAAAATGTTTCAAGTTAGAAGTTATTAGTAAACCAAAAGAATTGAAATGGAAAAGGAAGGGAAAAAAATTAAAAAAAAGATTCATGGTAATATAAATGTAAAGAAGGCATGAAATAAAAAGATCATAAATTAGGAAACCAAAAAGTAAAAATATTTATCAATTATTTAAAGAAAAGAGCAAGAAACTAAAAAGAACAATTTATCTGGAACAATTTAATTTTAATTTCAAACTTATAAACCCGAACCCTCATCCAATTGTTTAAAAAACCGGGGAAACATCCCGAATTTTTTCCATTCTTTTCGTCACTTTTCACTTAAAAACCCTTTCAATTCCCGATTTTTACTTTCGGACCAAATTCCCGAAAAAGTTTTTGCAAAAGGGTACCCTTTGCCCCAAGCCCCTAAATTCTTGAATTCTCCTTACCTTCTTCCACCTTCTTCTTTACGTTCTGACCCCAAACCGTTTTTTACCCGCTTTAAACCCAATTTCCTTTAGTGCTCCCTAAACCCTTTAGATCCCTTCCTTGCTTAACTTGACACCCAGGTTTTTCGTTTGGGTTTTTTTTTCTTAAAAAAAATTTAATTGGGATAAAGGAAATTACCGGCCTTCTTATTTGGTTAGGCTCCAAAAGGAATAAGTTTTTCCCCCAAAACAAACCTCCATGATAAACCCTTTTAGGGGATTGGGCCCCCGGAAGGTCTAAGGCTTCCCAAAAGGAAATAAAGGGGTTAAGTAGACAATCACCCATGAAAGGGGCCCATTCCAAAGGGTTTCGACTTTCCCATGATACCGCCGTAATGCCCTTTCCATGGTGAAGGCCTTAAAGGGACTCCATATTCAAACCCCAAAAAGGAAGGTTTTGCCCATTTGGGTACCTTATATTTTTGGAAATGTGGGCGTTTACCACCTCTAATTCGGATTTCAATTAAAAGAGATAAATTTCCCATTCGTTGCCCCTTTCCAAATGTTTTCCATAACTTGTTTAAATTCAAAAACTTAGTCTAATTTGGAAAGGTTCGGGGGCCCTTGCTCAATTGCCAAACCCTTCTTTTTTAAATTTAAAATTTTTTTTCCTCATTCGGTTTTTACCCACGGGGGAAAACCTATTTTCCTGTTTCCCCCTTTTTTTTTCGTTCATTTCTTTATCCCTTTAAAAAAAATTTCCCAATTTCTTTTTTCCCAAGCTTTTTGGTTAAGTTTTAATGTTTGGGGTTTTTTCCCCAGGGGAATTGTTTAAATAAAAATTTTCTTTCAAAAAATTTTTTCCCCATATGAAAATTTTTCCAATAAATTTTTTATTTTGGGCTTTTAAAACCACTTTTTTTTCCCAAAACCCTTTAAAATCAACCCTTTCAGATTCTTTTGCCCAATTTTGTTCAAACCTCCTTTTTTTTCCTTTTCCCCTTTTTCCCCCCTTTAAATGGGCCTTTCCCCCTTTTCCCAAAACCCTAATTTGGTTTTAAACCTCCTTTTTCCCCTTTTGGGGTTTTTTGGGGAATTTGAGCATGGGGTTTTGGGCCAATTTAAAAGTTTTAATTTTGGGCCCCTTTTGGAAAGGGGTTTCCCCCTTTGGTTAGGGTTTTGGGAAATTTGTTGGTTTGGGGCATTTTTGGGAAAAAGGGTTTTATTTGGGACCCTTTTTTATTTTGGGTGTTTGGGATGAAAGGGTTTGTAATTTTGGGGGTTGGTTTTACAAGGGGAGTGTTTGTTAAAATGGGTTTGGGTTTTTTAAAGGGGGGTTTTGAGCTTTTTTTATTTGGGAAACTGGTTTAAATTGGGTTTTTTCCCGGGCTTCCCCCCACCCCCCCTTTTTTTGGTTTTCCCTTTTTCCCCAAAACCGCCTTCCCCTTTTAAGGTCAAAGATTTGGGTTTTTAAATCTTTGAGGTCCCACGGGCCGATTTCCCTCTTTGATATTGGAAAAACCCTTTTTCCCCAAAACCCCTTTTCCCAAACATTTTGGAATTTTAAAAATTTTTTTTCCCTTTTTAAGGATTTTCCCCAAAACCCGTAAATTTTGCAAATTTTTTTCCTTTAAAACCTTTTTTGGGAAAAACAAAATTTTTTTGGAAATTTGGGAAATTTTTCTTCTTTAAATCCTTTAAATTTTTGAAAAATATTTATTGGTTTTTCCTCAAACCCTCTCCCTTTAAACTTTGGCCAAATCCCCTTACAAATTTTTCCCCATTTTTAAAATTTCTTTGGTTTCCCGGTTCCAATTGGGCCCCCTTACCCCTTTTTTTTCCCCAATGGGGGGATGGGGATGGGCCCGGTTTGGGTTCCCGCCCCTTTTTGTTTGGGAGGGGGTTTTTAAAAGGCCCCATTTTTTTGGTTTTTTCTTTTGGTATGTCCCTTTTTAAATTTCCCCCTTTCTTTTGGATTTTCTTTTTGAATTCTTTTGGTTTTCCCCTTTTTCCTTTGGTTTCCCCTTTTTTTTTTTTGATTTTCCCCTTTATTCCCCAATTTTAATTGCCCCCTTCGTTGGGTTCCCTTTTTATTTTTGAGTTCCCCTTTTAAATTTTATTAATTTTTTTCAAAAGGGGTTTGTTATAAGGGATTTTTTTTAAAAAGGTTTTAAAAGAAATAAAATTAAAATTTTGAAATTTTTTTTTACCCTTAAAAAATTTATTTTTAAAAAAATTTTTAAACAACCCTTTTTTTATTTTTAAAATTTAATTTTAAAATTTTTTTAAAATAAACAAATTTTTTTCCCTTTTGAAATTCCCTACCCTGTTTTATTTTTCAGGTTGTATTCTTTTGGGATTTAAAATTTTCCCTTTCGTTTTTTTTTTTGATTTAGGCATTTTTTTTGAATTTTAACCGGTTTTCCTTTTTTTTTCCTTTTTTTCCCCTTTTTTTTTTTTAAAAAATTTCAATTTTTCCTTTTCTTTTTCCCAACCCCATTCCCTTTGTTTTAATTTTTTTCCCCAAACCAACGCTAAATTTTTCCTTTTTTTTTTTTCCAAAAACCCCCTTTTTTTAATTTTTTTCCCCTTTGTCCCCCCGGCCTTTTTAATTTTTTTTTATTTTCCCAAGGCCCTTTTCCCAAATTTGGTTTTTTTTTTGTTGTTTTTATTTCCCCTTTTTAAGGGTTTTTGGGGGGTTTGTTTCAGAATTTGGTTTTCCCCCCTTTCTTGTTTTTGTTTTTCCCAAAAGGAATTAAAGGGGTTTTTTCCCAGTTTGGTTTACCCTTTTCCTTTTCCAAAATTTTAATCCCCAACCCAAAAGGGAAATTTTTCCAAAATTTTTCCAATAACTTCCCCCCCATTAACCCAAAATCCCCAAGGTTCCAAAATTTTTCTTTCCTCCATTTTTTAAAACCCTAAAAAAAAAAAACTTGGTTCCCCCTTTTTAAGGAAACAAAATAAAACTTAGAATCCTCCGAAAAAAAAAAAAAAAAAAAAAAAAAAAAAAAAAAAAAAAAAAAAAAAAAAAAAAAAAAAAAAAAAAAAAAAAAAAAAAAAAAAAAAAAAAAAAAAAAAAAAAAAAAAATTTCCAAATTCAAAAATTCCAAATTTTCTCCATAAAGAACGGATTTTTTATTTTAAAATTCCTTAAACCGAATGCAAAACCTTTAAAAATCCTTGATCCAATATAGATAAAAAAACAATCTTGTTTAAAAATATTAAAACCATTAACAAATATTAAACCTTTTAAAGAAACATGGAAATGTAAAACAAAATTTTGATAGTATTTAAAATTATTTAATTTAAATATCATTAATTGCTAAATATTAAAAGGTTAATTTTTATTATTTAACCCGTTAACTCCACCAATGGTTAATCAATTTTATTTTGCCGTTCGAGAAATCAACCTTAAAAATCTATTAACCCAATTCAAAAAAAATTAAGTTAATTGGGTTAAATTACCTTTTAATGAAATTAAGACCTTTTAAAAAAATCTTTGAATTAACCCCTAAAGTATTAAAATTAATTACCTTAAAAAGTTTAAAACACTAAATAAATTTTAAAACTAAAAATTAATATAAAACACAAATTTTAAAAAAAAATTTAATTTAAAAAAATTAAAATTTTAAAATTTTAAAAATAAAAGCAAAATTTAAAAATTTTTACATAAAATTAATTTATTTAAAATTTAAAAACTAATTCTAATTTTTCTAACCAATAAAAATTTTTTGTATTGGAAAAAATTTTTTTTAAAAAAAGAAGAACTTTAAATACAATTAGGCACGCTAAAAGTTAATGGAACCAAATTTTTACGGAAACAGTGAATTGCTTAACAAAATTACCGGTTTTAGACCATTAAAAATAACTCAAAATTTGGTTTTATTTTGGATAAAAAAATAAACCAAAAAAAATAAGGAACCGATTAAAAAAAATATTTAAAATTTAATCAAATTTTTGAAAAAGGGAGGGTCAAAATGCAATATTGCCTTACCATCAAAAAGCAGCGTGACAGTAAAGACTAAATTGAAAAACGGATGAAATTACAGGGCCGAATTAAAACAAAAAAAATCTGATTGTGAAAGCATGAAAAAGCGGAGGGGCTAAAAGTGCAATTAGCCCCTCAGATGAAAAAACACACGGATCCTTGGAGCGGGTCGGATCAGTAGACGGGTTAGTCCAAAACGACGTCGTTTTGGAGGGCTATAAATAGGCCTAATTTCAAGAAAAAAATCATTTGCGAGGGGAAGAGAAAAAAAAAAGAAAGAGAGGAAGAGAGAGGAGGGAGAGAGGGCTACGGCCGGAGGGCCGACCACCTGGGACGGCCACCGGAGGCTCATGGGATCAAGCCTGACTACTAGTACCGGTGGTAGAAAAAGGTAAAAAGTTCTCTTTTTTTTTATATATTTTACTTGTTTATTTTATTAGTTTATTATATTTTATGTGTATGGGTGATAAAATAGATTTTAAAACGAAATAGAAATATAAAAAAAGGAAATAACCTTAGTTTTTAGCTTCTGATTCTTCGATATTTGCTATTTTCTTGCTTAGTCTGATGCTATCCTTGCATATAGATATAGACAGAATCCAGAATTCAATGTTTCTTTTTCTGTTTCTTTTTTTTTAAAAAGGGGACCCTTTTACAGTTTTCCATTCGGCTTTATATAGCCATTTACAAATCAATTTTATATCATTTTCTGTCCCTTCATTGCTGCTTGTAGGGAATGGGTGGTGCTGGTGGAGCAGGTGGCCGGCAGTCAGGGGCATGGGGCCGTCAGAGGGTTGGTGGCGCAAGTGGGGGGTAGGTTCGGTTGAACTTAGGGTTTCTGATGGGATTTGGGGTTATTGGGTCAGTGGGCCTACAAGGTTTTGGGTTTAGGTTAGTTTGGGTTCACTTTGTAATGGGTTTAGGTTAGTTGGGCTAACGGGTTATTGGGTTTTAGGTTGTAAGTGGGTTTAGGGGTATTGGGCTGTTGGGTTTTAGGGATTTGGGTTAGTATTTAGGAATGGGTTGGCAAAATTGGGTATGTACAATTAAAATAAGGTAATTAAAAATAATACCATGTATAAATATACATATATATACCTATATAATAAAACATATACTAATATTAATAATAATAGTAAGGATAATATAAAACATATATATGAAATGGCATAAGAAATATGTAACTAATAACATTAAAGTATATACATGATATATAAAATATATACAATATATACGTATATTAGAAATGATGATAGAAAAAATCTATTCATACGCTACATAAATACATTCACGTACATATATATATATATATAATAATAATAATAATAATAATAGTATTAGAAATATACATACAATGGTATAAAAGATGTATAACTAATGATGCTAAAATATATGCATAATAATATATATAAAATATATACACAATATAGTTACAAATATATATATACGCATTACGTAATATAGAATTTGGAATATACCTAATATATTAAAAGAGTATACATATAATATAATATTAAGACAAATAATAATAAAAACTATTAATAATAATATATAATATATATATCGTATAACTATTAAGTAGAAATAATGATAATGAAATGCTAATAAGTAAAACTATAATAATCATCACAGTGACAATAGTGTAATTGATATTTAAATTAAGATAAAATAATGAGAAAAGTAAAAAAAGAACGAAATTGAATAGAAAAATAAAATTTTGAGGCAAATTCGAAATAAAAATAAAAAGTAAGGGCTTATTTGAATGCGCGTGAGGTATAGGGGGATCAAATGAGAAATTTTCCCCAAACCCCAAAAACGTGCGTTTCATAGGGGACTAAATTGAAAAGCGCAAAACAAAATGGGGCCAAATTGAAAATAAAAAATGACTTAATTGTAAAAGAGTGAAAAAGTGGAAGGACCGCGCGCATAAATAACCCATTAATCAAAAACACACGGATCCTCTAGCGGGTATGGGTCGGGTCGGTCCGACCCAAGGCAAAATGACGTCGTTTTATGCCTTGGGTCTTTAATGCAAAACGACGTCGTTTTATATTATTATAAAAAGCAAAAATTTTGTAAAAAAATCATTTTTTCTTTCTTTCTCTTCAAAAAAGCTCTCTCTCTCTCTCTCTCTCAGCCCTCTCTCAGCCTGGGGATTTTCGGTGAGACTCCGATGCCGTACCTCTACTGTGCGCCACCGTCGCGCGGTGGCCGGAAGTTCAAAAGGTAACCTTTTTTTATTTTTTCATTATTTGTTTTTATTTTTAATAATATATATGTGTATGTACATAAAAAGAGAGAGAAAAATAAAAGAAAAAAAGAAAAAAGAAAAAAAAGAAATTTCGAAAGAAGAAAGAAAAAAAGAAAAAGATGCCAATCACCTTCTGTTGTTTCTGTATTTTTATTCTTGCTTTTGGTTATCTTCCGTTTTGGTGTTATTCTCTGCTTTTTGGTGATCTGAAGTCTATTGGTTGGTATTAAAATGGCCGAATCTACTGTTTTCATTCATCCAAAAATTCGTCCCCCCCATTACACTGTCTTTTGATGGCTTTTATAGCCTTTTACAAATGCTTTCCTTTTTATTATTTTATGTTTGTTGTCCATTCCTTTTAATTCCTTGCAGGTGCAGAGGGATGATGGAGCAGGTGGCTAACAGAGGAGTGGCGGTGGGTGGTGGCAGAGGTCAAAAGGCTGAAGACCCTAGGTGCGGCGCACCTAGGGTTTGGTTGCTGATTTGATTGGGATGGGCTAGGGTTTGGTGGAATTTGGGCTATTAGTTGATGGGTTTGGGTTGTGGGTTATGTTAGGGTTTAATGGGTCTTTGTATGGGTTTATTTTGGGCTGTTTGTTTAGAAATTGGGTTTTGGGTTGTTGGTTGTAAATGGGGTTTGGGTAATTTAGGCTTCTACAGTTAGCATTTAAAATCTATTTAGATTGCCACGTAGAACCACCGTTAGGGAGGTAACGGAGTTGAACGGTAGAGTAACCACTTTATAACAAAACGATACTGTAAGTGACTAAAACGTACTAAAACGTAAAATTTCAAACATAAATGACTAAAATATGATCTGAGGCAAACAAAAGTGATTATTTTTATAGTTTACCCTAATTTTTAAATTCGTAAAATATAAGGATAAGTAAAAGTATGGTACAACAAGCAATTACAATCCCCATTGTCTACATAAAATATTAGAAGGATTAATTTGAAAATGTAAGTATACAATTTGGAAAATATTGAAATTCAATTATCTTAGTAACTCTGCATCTCTAAAAATAAGCAAGGAATCTCAACTGTTTAGACACGTTTATGAAGCATCTTATAGCGGACGTCATAAACTTGGCCATTAGTGTCTTTCTGTTAGTTTAAAAGTGTTCTTTTGCTTTCATCTTATGTTATTGTTTATACCTTCTGATGTTTACCGTAATCTCATTATAGATTTCGATTATATTTATTTTTTGTAATATAATGATTAGAATTACTTATAGTTCTTTCTCAACCCATAAATAAGAGGATAATACGCTTCAGCGCTTTCAAACTTACATACTCTTATATTGACAATCCATACCAATCGAATTATGACTCAATCAACCTGTTTCAAGTTTATTTATTGAAATGTACTTTCTTTTTTTCACACTAATAAGTGACAATATATAATAAATATTGGGTCGTATCTAAAATTTTATATTTGCAGCTCTCAATAGTTAAAATATTTATATATAGTGAGAAAATTTCATTTCCTTAAATGATATAAAATACCAATTAAAGAATAAATTTATTGCTGAAATTGGACCACCCTTCTTTTGCATATATAACATCTTTTGTACCAAAACAAAACCAAATAAAATAATTGAAAGTTTTAGAAAAAATGATTAAATTCCTATTCACCTCAGGTATTATGATCATATTTCTTTGTCTGATGTAATTGATTTAGATAAATTCATGAATCAATTGATTTAATCTTTTCCGTTGAATTGATGTACTGATCGGTCCAGTTTGATTCTAACAACTTTAAATACTTTTTTTTTTGTAAAAATAGGTAAAATAAATGGTGCAGTATGTGAAGAACAATTAGGGAAATGTGATGAAAATTGCGATTTTAAATGTGAAACTTCAAAGAATGGGAAAGGAATATGTGATGAAAACGGAATATGCAAATGCGTGTATGAATGCAAGGGGCCGGGAACTAAAAGCTGCAATGTGGGAATAGGACCATGCAGTGAGCATTGCAGTGATGATTGTTGTGAACAAAATTGCGAATTTAAATATCCAGGGGTTCAAGATGGACATGGTTTTTGCTTGGATATTGCTGGGATACCTGCTTCAAATCAATGTCTTTGCTATTTTTATTGTTAAACAACAATGTATTGTCGACCATTTGCTTAGTTTGACTATTTACAATGAAATAAAATTATATAAAAAATTGATTTATTTTCTTTTATCAAGTTTAAAAACAAGCTGATTGAATGATTCGAAAATTTTTAAGTTTTAATTATTACATGAATCAAATCTGAAGGATATATGCGTAATTTTTTAGGCTGAATTCTGAGATATTCTAGATGAACTATTTCTTCTACTTAGCAAAAGATATAAATGAGTCGAGATTCATACAAATAATCTAGATGTGGTCCAAGCTTTAACTGGTAATAAGTTGGAGGATTTAAGTATCACTTTGCTTAGGAGGGTCCAATGGGTTATAAGATTTGAAAGGACAATGGTGGATTAAATATATACATAAAAAAGACAATATAACTATGGATCGGTTTGGCTAAACTAAGTTTGGGGTAGAAGTCAAGCTTATAGGTCTTCAATAATGTTTGCAATGAAGTTTTAGAAATTTTATAACAAGACAAAGCGAGTGGCGCTTTTGAGCAATTTAATTCAATGTAATTTGCTTCTTTTATTTTTCACCAAAAATAAAATAAAATAAAATAAAACAAATACTTAAACCTATTTTATAGATTTAATTTAATTATTTTGATTTAATAGATTTAATTGAACTAATTTGACTTAATAGATTTAAAATCAATATATTTTTATTAAATTTTAAATTGATGTAAAATTTGTGTAAATTACTTTAGTTTTATATTTATCAAATTTGATGTAAATTAAAATTTCTAATCATCTGTTTGATGTAAAAAAATTCTATTGTTTAATAAATATTATTTTAAACCGATATGATAGAAACATTAAATCAACTCAAAATCATATGGATAAATTCCACCGATAAATTCCCCGATTGAATCTTAAAAATATTTGGATGTTGTTTGCTTACATCAAAGCTGGAATCTTCAAAACTTGCTTTCAATAATAGGGAAAACTTCAAGGTGAGAATATTTATTTCACATCAAGTACTGTACAGTGCAGTGAACTTTTTTGCATTAGTAGAAATATAAAATAAAGCTGAAAATGCATAACAGATCAACATGCTTGAACCTAAATGCTTCTCACGATGTCATTCCATCTAGATCGAACAGAAGCAAGCAGGCAGCGGTAGTTCGTTGCAAAGAATGCCGATAATGTTCAGTTATTATAAAAAGTCAAACGAAGAATTGCTTGATATACCATTAAATTTTTAGACCGGAATGAATGGCAACCACGCCCCCGACAAGATTTTCATACTCGACCTTCTGAAATCCGGCATCCGCAATCATTGAAGCAAACTTCTCCTGCGTTGATGAATTTTTCATAATTATTTTATGGCAACATAGCGGAGCTGAAATTAGGATCACCGATGAATACAGAACCGATAACTCCAGAAAAACTTGAGCAATTCACTTGAAATGAAAATCCCAGAATTTCATACTTTATGTTCCAGATTTCTAGCCACCTTGAATTAACTTATTTTCCAGGTAATCAAAAATGCATCAAGTAATTAATTGCATATTACTCAGAAGTAATAAGAAGGTATGGACGACTTAATTATGACCTGTGGTGGAAAACGGCGGATACTTTCAACTAGGTACTGGTAAGATTCTCTATCACCTGCAACAATCTCTCCCAGTCGTGGGATAACCGAGAAAGAATAAAAGTCATACCTGCATGAAGGGCAAAAAGTTCTTAGAACAAGACTAAAGTAACCTGAATCTGATAAAATATGAAGAACATACATGAAGTGCCAAAAGAAAGCTCCACTAAGACTAGCTGTAAAATGAAATCTCACATGAATTTTTGAAAGTTAACAAGATGGATACTTATTAGTTGGAAAATGAGGATTCCATTGATGTACTAGTTTTCTACAATTAGTAGTTTATTTGGCATGTAATTTAAACGTGAATCATGTCAAAGATTCTCCAGCTTTTATTTTCTAGAATTTATCACTTTCTTAAAAGGTTATTTAGTATGGTAGAAAAATTACTCTATGGTGTAAAGTAAAATATTTGCAAGAACAAAGTAGCTAAATGGAAATTTATATAAAGCAAAATGGTATAGTCTTAACAAAAGTTTCACTCTTTAGGGAACTTGCATAGATCATTTATGTTCTAAAAGAAATTTTTATCGAACAGTTGCATTCAATATGAAAAGGGTGAAGGATACTCACAGTTCCTTAAATACAGGAATGTCAACATGGCTCAGTTCGAGACAAAGGAATCTTCCTCCCCGTTTCAAAACCCTGAGAGAGAGAGAGATGGGCACCAACATTATAGACACTATAATTCATAACACAAACCTTATTCAGCTATGGAACAGTCTGTGCCACTGCGTGGAAGTAGGTCCACAGCACAAAACAGGTAGCGAATTCTTAAAATTACGAGATTGTGAACAAAGAAAAGGAAGTTGGAAATGGAATGTTCTTTCTCTTTGCATAGAATCAACTTCATAAGTATGCCACAGAATATAATTAACACCAATTCTTAGTCTAACCTATAATGAAAATGAAAAAGAAAAAGACACAAGTTTTTGCTGAACCAGTGAACCATGAACTTAGAAATAAGCAGCATGAAAACCACAGCAAGGTATTATAATGAATAGATGAATTCAGCTTCATATTTCATTTACCATGTTTTCTAATTATCTTCATAATTCATCTCATACATAAACTGGTTCGAGAATACAGCAAGCTCGAGGGCATTCATGCATAGATGCTCCTGGGAAATTTGCTAACCCCATGAATTCAAGTCATAATCCGGCAGTCTACCTCGGTACTACTTTTGAGTATTAGTTGTAAACCTAAGAGAATACAGTTTATTTCACCAAAAGTTACAGAATATTCAGTTCCTTAATCACTTTACTCAAAGCCATGATTACTGTTGGTCACAAGAAAGAAAACGTCCCTTTTCTAAACAAGTTATAGTACCAGTCTCTCCAATTTATCTACATGGGCTTGGTTTCCTAGAGGGAATTAGAATATAGAATATATCAGACGGTTCTGTAAAGAAAATGACACTATGAACTAAAAGAAAGGGAGGTCAAAAGTTTGAAGTTTACCTATAAGCTTCAGAAAGAACTTTCTCTATGTGGGTGACATTTCTAATTCCAAATGCAATGGTATAACCATCCATTGAATTATCTTCAAAACTTAGGGCTTCTGCATCTCCTTGCACCCATACAAGAGATTTGTCTTCTCCAAGACCTAAAAGCACAGGGAAACAGGATAAAAAAAAAAAAAGAAAAAGAAGAAATAGTAACATTGAGGTGACGTACAAAATTTCCCTCACAAATAATTTTTCACCTTTAGGAGATAAAATATAATCCATTCAACAACAAACTTATTCTTTTATTTACCTTTCTCTAGGGCACGATTTTTTCCAACATCTAACATGTTTGGGTTGATGTCGCAGACATATATCCGAGTTTCTTCCTGTAGGTCATCATTGAGTGGATCTTGTAATGCTCTGCGTTTGATGCTGTTAACACTTTCCAGAATCCTGAAAGCAACATCACCTGCACATTCAGCATTTTTAACCTAAGGAATACAGCTTCAGTTTACATCAAGAAAATAGAATGAAGCATAGTAACACCCCAAACTTGTCTCGTTTGATTTTACACTAGAAAATGACAAATAAATTTCATTTTAAGGAGCTAAGATTCACTTCCAAGGTTATACTATTATGAGTGTTATTCATTATACTCACATTGCCCAAATTAATCATCCAACCAATAGAACTACAACAGCTAGCCTAATTCTTTTTTCACTTTTGCAGTTCTTATATTTTCCCGTAACCTCACCATATTTATTGTTTGCCGGTGTTTATGCTTTATCCACTACAAGAAATGCACATATACTTCGTTCAACAAGGAAAGCCTACCTGTTCCACCAGCTACATCAAGATGTTTCATTCCTGGAAATGGGCTCAGTTTGGAAACCAATCTGATAAATTGGGCAGAAGATTTAAAATAGAGAAAGCAACAAGATGATAAAAGTGAAATAATAAGAACAAAAATGCATACAAAATCCAACCTATCCTTCCACAGTCTATGTAGTCCGCCACTCATGAAGTCATTCATGAGATCATAGTTTGAAGCAACATTGCTAAAGACTTTACCAACCATTTGGCTTTTCTCTTCTTCTCGTACTTCTTTAAACCCTGAAAACATAACACTAGTAAAATTCATAATGATAGTGACACAAGGGAGGTTGTAGGAATTCAGATACAAGTATAGGGTGACGTATTTGAGATTTGAGCATTAAGAGCAAAGAAAATTGCATATATGCATCTGGTATATGGATACGAAATATGCATAGTTGACCTTTTTGTGATAAGAAATAGCTACTTCCGAAACCTATACTTCCATGGTTTTCACATCAGCCATCTATTTTCCAATTTGTGTGCTACAAAAAATAGTGTCATATTTCCATCTAAAGTGAAGTTGCCTACAGTAATTCGGATCTTCATGTTTCAAGGCACAAACAAAACCAGATAAAGTCTCTTGGAAGAACCGCAAAGGTATTGATGAAGACATTGAAAACATGCATAAAGATATGCTAAGCATTTCAAATATATTGATGAGCAAAATTGAATAAATAAATCAAATAAGCAAGAATCAATATTTCATTTTGTTTCTTTTATTTTTATTTATTTTTCTGTAGAGAAAGAAAGAACCAGACAAATACCAAAACTTGTGGCATGTGAATGTAACAGAGAAGCAGAACACAGCTTGGGCGAGATTCGACCGCTGAGATTCTTAGTTACCAGCCTGAGAGCCATTCCCCTACAACGATTGCCTACAAAAAAGCTCACATTCACTTTCTACTTACAATAGTAAGATCTATATTACCCGGATTCTTCATTTTCTCCAAAGCAAACATGGGATATAAAAATGAAAAAAACTTATACAAAATTGAGCATATAAACTTGCTCCAAATCCAAGTAACATAAAAAAAATGAGTCCTCTACAATTAAGAAGATGATACAAATAAAATTCTTATAACTTATAGTTAAGTAATTAGCAAATTTGGAAACAACCCACCATTTATCCCATATTTGGATTGAATAATAACATCCAAAATTCAACAGAGAATGAATCATTTAAAGAGAACTGGAGCTTAAGCATATTATATAAACAGAATTACTAGCTGGTAGAGAATTAGAAACTTTTTAGTTAAATTTCACTAACTCGGAACATATCCTGCCCTGACCCCGACCCCGACCCGAAATTCTACACCCGTCCCCCGACCCGAATTTTATTTCATTTCATTGCTTCAAGCCAATTCTTTAATTAACAATTCACTCAATTATTTTGATTTATAAAACAGTGGTGAATCAAAGATTTGTCAATGCAATGAACTCCTCAAAAATTTAGATTTGCCAACAAATTTGCTTACTCGATACAAATGTATATGTTGCTTTTCAGCAGAGAAAATCAAATAAATTTATCCAAGAAAAAGTAAAAAGAGAATGTGAAGAATAACCTGCTTTCACTGTGTCGATTTGTATGGAGAAACGAAACCTCCAGGGCCCAGCAGATTTCGATCGTGACTGAAAATGGTGAAGACAGAGATGGCGTTGGATATTGGCGAAAGGATCAATGGAATAACGAAAATCACTGATAATTTTGGGGTTTTAGGGTACTAAAGACTAAACAGAGGCGGCAGTGGGACAAAAGTCTCGGGAGAGTTAAATCGTAAATAAAAATATAAAGAGAGATAATTTTGTAAATATCCCAGGTGAGTCGGGGGTGGGTTTATTCTATATCGACCCCTTAAGTTTAAAAAATTAACTCGAATCAACCGAAACATTAATATTTGTTTTTAATTTGACAAATTTATTTGAAAAAAGGATAATTTATTAATACAATAAAAAATAAAGTATAAATTGGTCAAATATTTTAGATTTCACCCTAAATCTTGTAATACAAGATAAGACTTTATTGATAGTTTATTAATATCGTGCAATTTTATTGAAACTTGAGGACCAATTTAAAATATTTTCCATAGTTAAAGGACGTATTCTGGAATTAACCCTTAACTTTAAATGGAACAAAAGTAGTTTTGGGTTTAAGCTGTTAATCCTCCACAAAGGATATAGTATTTAACCCTTCAAAACTCCAGCCGCCCTTCTCACACTGTCAAACTCCATCGCGTTGCCGTCGCATATCCGCCGCCGGAGTTGATAGGATGTCGAGTCGGCCTGAATTGCAAGCCCCGCCGGAGATTTTCTACGACGACGTAGAAGCTCGAAAATACACTTCCTCATCTCGTATTGCTGAAATACAGGTTCACTTTGCAGTTATTTTTCCTTTTATTTTGTGTATAATTTTATTAGCTGCTGAAATTACTAAGTATTGAAATTTGGGTTTTTTGTAAAAAAAAAAAAATAGACAAAGCTCTCTGAGAGAGCACTGGAACTTCTGGCTTTGCCCGATGATGGAGTCCCAAGGTTGCTCCTTGATATCGGTATATATATTTATTTCTCTGCTCAAACAAAAATAAAATAAAATGAAATTACCCTTTTTTTAATATTTAATTTGTAATATTTTGTTGTTATTTTAGGTTGTGGATCAGGGCTTAGTGGGGAGACAATAACTGAGAATGGTCACCAATGGATTGGTTTCGATATTTCTGAATCAATGCTTAGTAAGTTTAGTTCTTATTTTTTGTTGTTGAAACTTAATTTTTTGACACATTTGTAATAAATGGTTTTAAGTGTTTTTTTTTTTTTGGCTTTGATTTATAGATGTTGCTTTGCAAAATGAGGTTGAAGGAGATTTGTTACTTGGTGATATGGGTCAGGTAAATTACCAAGTTCTTAAAAATCTTCAAATTAAACCGATGTTATTGTAGCTGTTTTCGGACATGTTTCTTAAATGAGGACTTCATTATACTATATTAATTTTCAGGGCTTAGGACTTCGACCTGGAGTTATCGATGGAGCTATTAGTATCTCTGCTGTTCAGGTATGCTTTTGGTCAATATTTTGCTTCACCATTTTCATATATTCAAGTTCAATTCCATGCTTCGAATATTCTGAATTCTGTAAATCTTGGCTTGTGTATGAAAAAAACTTATTTCATTATGGATCAGATTACCATTTCAACTGTTATTAATTTGAATGTATGTTACTTTGGAAATCCCCTTACGTCTTATGGGAGCCTCGGTTTTCTGTTTGTCCGTCGTAAATTTTCGGGTTTCAATCGTTATCAAGAATGCACTTGCTATAGTAATCTAATTGAATTCGCCCCTTTAAAACCCGGAAACAACCTCTCTGAGTAAATATAGAGAATGCTGCATATATTGTGACCTTCCCAGAACCCTGCTTCTGGTGGGAGCCTGCAAATAAGTGTACCATACAGTGTCTCATAGTTTTTACAATAAAAGTCTTTGAAATGTCGATTGGGTTTGCGGAGAAAGAAACAATCATTTATCTTAAAATGTTATGTGGTCAGCACTTGTTCTTTGGGTGCAAAATTTCTCTTTATGGAGAGGATTAATGTGACTTAAGCCTGCAATTTATTCTCCAAAGCGTTCTTGTAATTGGTTTAAACTGAAGCAGTTTAAAGACTTCATATTCGTGCTCATGATTTCTTTTCTCCTTTCGTTGCTTTGGCATGCAGTGGTTATGCAATGCTGACAAGTCCTCTCACGAGCCAAGATTGAGATTAAAGTATGTTAATGGTTTTTATGTATCTAGTTTTTTGTAAATGGGAAATGTATTTCGGTAAATTTAATATGGTTGATATGATCTTTTAGGGCTTTTTTCGGATCATTATATAGATGCTTAGCAAGGGGAGCTAGAGCAGTGCTCCAAGTATATCCTGAAAATCTAGCCCAACGTGAGCTAATTTTGAGTTATGCAATGCGCTCTGGATTTGCTGGTGGCGTGGTTGTCGATTACCCGCACAGGTATGTTGCGATCCCATATGAACTATTTATGATCGGCTTTACAATTGCCATCTTTCTTCGTGTCCATATATGTGTTTGGTGGGATGGATTGTTTGAGTTAATGACAGCTATGCATACACTTGCTTCTATTCCTTTTTCTTGTTCACGATGAACTTGTTTTAGATCCAATTGTTCATGCCTCCAATTGGATCATACGATTTGTTCCATTGCTTTTAATGGAATCAAGATTTGCAGTCTCGTTTATTCAGCAGTCTCGTTTATTCAGAGGCAATGGAATGTATTGCATGAAATTATCGACATTTCATGATTACTGGTGTTATTTTCCTGCTATTATGTCCTTGCGGGCATTTGTATCTTAGCATTCCACTTCTTTTTACCTTATGCCTCTCGTACTGTGCATTTTCATTTTTGTTTATATTATATTTATCCATCTATTGTATCTTTGTTAGTGCATGGTTTTCAGAACTGAACCATTGGTTGAATTGGTCAGGCCACCGGTTCATCAGTCCAACCAGTCCGTCTGGTTCAATTAAAGAAATCATTAAAAGAATCTTAAAAATTTAAAATTATGTATTAAAAATTCAGTTCAACTGGTCCATACTGATTTGATGCCCTTCTCTGCACTGGTACCTTGGCCTATTCACGGTCTGACCGGCCAGCCTAGTCCAGTTCAAACAACCTTGCACTAGTTTAGGGAAAGGTGCTATCGCTTCTATCGCATGGAATATAATTTAGGTGAAAATATGCATTCATGAACATAGGAGAGAGTTCCAATAGAACACCCTTTCTTTTAAATATATAGATAGATGGACATTTCGTTGTATCATTTTAAGCACTCTAACACTAACTAATTGTCTTCCTCCAGTACCAAGAAGAGAAAAGAATACCTTGTCCTCACTTGTGGCCCGCCGTCCCTCAGCTCTGTCGTTCCCAGTGGAAAAGGTGAAGACGGAGAGAGTTGTTCTGACGATGAGAGCAGTGGAGATGAAGAAAATCAGACGGTGAGCCTATATATATATATGTATATATATGTATCATATTACATGCTTTATTGCCCTATACCAGTCAAAGCCTGCACTTTTTTTCCTGGAAAACGAAATAAATAAGTGGTTTACAAAGTTTAGTACATTGCTCGTTGTTGCTTCGGTTTCTGCCGCCACAATGACTGCAACTACTTATATGTCGTTGTGTTTTTCGGGGTTTTGTTGCAGGTTTGCATTTCGGACAGGCATAGACCTCAGAAAAAGCAGAAAGTAAACAAGAAAGGGAAGGGCAGAGAATGGGTGTTGAGGAAGAAGGACCAGATGAGAAGGAAAGGGAATGTCGTTCCCCCTGACACAAAGTACACTGCTCGAAAACGGAAAGCTCGTTTCTAACCAGCTATGATATTATAGATCTGAAAGTTTTGGGATGAACTAGTTTTACATATATCATGGTTTATTATCACTTTGAAAGTAATAGTTAACGAGTCTAATGGTGATTTAAGGTTTTGGTTATTGTATCGATACATACATATCTCTGTGTTTTGGTTTTAAGAAAATATTGATATATATAATATATATGGATGTGTTTTATGAGTATGATTTGGAATTTTGGAATGTAGAGAAATTTTCTAAAATAAGAAGCATTAATATTTAATTACACAAACATATTTTTATACTAATATTTTTAGAGGTTAAACTCCCAAAATAGTCACTTTTGCTTGTCTCACGTTATAGTTATAGTCACTTATGTTTGAAATGTATAATTTAATCACTTATGTTATTGTGTTGTAACATTTTAGTCATTAAGTCATTAATTGTTATTAATGAGGTAACGGTAAACTGATGTATTTTTTTCCTTCTTTTGTGTTTTTATAACTTTCTTTTTCTTTTTCTTTATCCATTCTCTTCTGCTTCTTTTTTTTGTTTTTTCCTTTTTTCATATTTTTTAACTAGTTTTCCTATGTTTTTCATCGGGTAAAATTAGACCACAAATTCGTTTCACTTGAAAAAATTAAATTGTTTAAAAATTAAAAGTACATAGATTAGTTTTAACAAATGGAAAATATAGAAAAACTATGTTAAAATAAATAGAGAAGGGAATAAAATAGAGAGAGAAGTAGAAAGAAGAGAATGAAAAATAAAGAAAAAAATTAAAAGAACATAAAAAAATTAAATTGCTCAAAATAAAAAATATGGGAACTAAATAAATTAATCTAAAAATTTGTTTAAAATAATGATTTAATGGGTGCATCACTTACCATTACACGATATGACAATTAACAACTCAATAGCTAAAATGTGAGTGACTAAAACGTAATATTTCAAACATAAGTGACTAAAATGTAACTTGAAGTAAACAAAAGAGACTATTCTAATAGTTTATTCTAATTAAAAATAAGTTAGTAATATTATTTTTATACATCTTTAAATCCAATTAACGTTATTCAATTCAATCTAACGCTATATGTGAGTAATATATTTAATATATTTTGTTTATGTCACGTAAAAATTAATTTATAATGTAATATTACAATGTAAACACTAAAAATATAAAAATATATATAATAATATAATATAATATAATATAATATTATTATATGTTAAACTACATTGTAGGAAATTAATTATGGTAAAATTTTCTATGTTAAACTACATGTTATAATGGCTGATTGAGTTTTAGCTCGATTGGCATGAGTATTATTGTCAATACATGATGACTTTTGTTCGAATGCGCTGAAACGCATTATACTCCTATTTATAAATTGAGGAGGGACTATGGATAGTTTATAGGCATGATAGCAATTAATTAATTTTTAAAAGTAAAAAAAATATTTTTATAATTTTATTTGATTTTTTAAAACTTTAAATTTTTAAACCTTAATTAATTACCGATGTGGCATCCACGTGACAATTCATTTTAAGGTGATTTGATAAATATCACAAGTTTAAGGGCTAAAAGAAGTGAAAATTTAAATAAAGGACTAAAATGATTTTTTATAAAATTTGAATTCCAAATAAATTATTATACTATGAATACTATACACTCATGCTAAAACATATAAGAACACGTCATTTCTTATGATTCACTATACATGTATGAATTTACAAGCTGTTAGTGCATTAAATATGAAATATAAATTCACAACTTTTAAAATAAATATAATAGTAAATTTAATCCTTAACATTTATATATTATGTCAATTCAGTATTAATTTTAAAAATTACCTCTTAACTTTTACATATTATGTAATTTGATTTTTATTTTTTGCAATCTTGCTTTTATTTCGACAATAAGGGTTAATTTTAAAAGAATAAGACAATAGTAAAATTATTAACTTGGATTTTTGTGTTCCATTTTTTGTATATTTTCAATTAAATTTAATTAAAAAGCTTGTTTTTTAGAAAGAAAAATAAAACTACAAAACGATCAAAGTACATAATATATAAAAGTTGAGAGTTAGTTTTTAGAATCAAAATTAAATTAACATAATGTATAAAGAGTTAAATTTGCTATTATGCAAATTTTAAAAGCTTTCAAGTCATTTTTATGTTAGCCATTTAAACGTTGATGACCAAAAAAGGTAAAATCAAATATTTAAATGACTATTTTGTAATTTTCTTATAGTTGAGTGATAAAAAAATAAATTTACCAATAGGTGACCACAGTGTGGTTTACCCCGGAAAAATCCATAAATAAATACGAAATAAAACGCTAAACTTATTCGACTTGTTTTATGGTTTCTCTTTCACTTATTCTCGGTCTTAAGCACATAACAAAAACCCTGACTAACGCACGCAGGCCCTCAAAGCCCACACCTTTTCTATTGGACGCCGCTCTGTTTCCTCATTCTCATCAAAGCTCAGCAGCCATGGTTAGTGTACTTCCTTTACTTCGTTTTTCTTCATTACTTTTTATCTATCACTAATTCTCTCATTTCATTGATTTTTTTTTCATTTCTTGTAATTTTTTTGGATTAAATTTGCAGTCTCAGCAACCGGATACGAAGCCTTTGACTGAAGAAGAGCTCGAACGAAAGAAAAAGAAAGAAGAAAAGGTTCATTTGTTATTAATTTTTTCATTTTAGTTTAATTACTTCCAAATCTGGATTCGTTTATTGTTATTTAGGTTTACCTATGTTTTTTTTTTTTTTTGGTGATAGGCGAAGGAGAAGGAACTGAAGAAACAAAAGGCCTTAGAAAAAGCTGAGTTAGCCAAACTTAAGGTAACTGCAATTAAAAATCTGCTTAAGAACTTGTAAAACTGTGCGTGTAATTAGTTTTAGGCCTCACAAGTTTGGATACGATTCGAAAATAGGACACTGATTAACTTGTTTTAAACATGATTAACATAGCAAGTTAATTTGTGTTTATGTGCATGAGAAGCATGAGATATGACGCATGGATTACATGGTTTGCTAGATGTAGCTAGTTTTGTTTTGATTTTAGCAATGTTGAAATCAATGAATGTTTTTTTTTTCTTGTGATTCCACAAAGGCACAACAAGGATCGAATGCTCCAAAAAAGAGTGCAAAGAAGAGTGCCAAGCGAGAAGCAGATGATGAGAATCTGGAGGATTTTGTGGATCCAGAGACTCCTTCTGGCGAGAAGAAAAGACTATCTAATCAGATGGCCAAGCAATATAGTCCAGCTTCTGTGGAGAAGTCGTAAGTGTTGAAAAAGTTCACAATTGGTAGGTTAGATATGTTTTAAAGTTAATTTTTGTTTCAACTATTGCATTCTTTGTCTCTGTATGTTTAGATGGTATGCTTGGTGGGAGAAATCTGGGTTTTTTCAGGCTGATGCAAGTAGCTCAAAACCACCGTTTGTGATTGTATGAATCAAACTGGAATTCACCCAATTCTCTTTATTTACCGTTTTTCAAACTAAAGTGATGATTCTTTAATAACCTGACTGATTTTGCAGGTTCTTCCTCCACCTAATGTGACTGGGGCTCTGCACATAGGCCATGCACTGACTTGTGCCATAGAGGTTGCATAGTGTAATGCTACTGCTACTAATATTTATTGGCAATTTTTCATTGTATTTCATTTATTTCATGCAGGACACGATCATTCGTTGGAGAAGAATGTCTGGATACAATGCATTGTGGGTACCTGGCATGGATCATGCTGGGATAGCTACACAGGTTGTGTTCCTTCTGGTTTTTTTTTTTTTTTTGGATCAGTTAAAGCTTAAGTTTCATTTTGTTATATATAAGTTTCTCCATTTTGCTTTTTGTTTGATATAGACAGGTGTGACTTGAAGTTGCTCTAATATCTGAATTTTTCAGGTGGTTGTAGAGAAAAAGCTAATGCGTGAAAGAGGCTTAACCAGGCATGATGTTGGTCGTGAAAATTTTGTAAATGAAGTGAGTTTTAACTCTGAAATTAAGTTTCTCTGAGTTTTAACTATGAAATTAAGATGGAGCTATTGATTTGCTCTGCAAATATAACATAGATGGAGCTATTGATTTGCTCTGCAAATATAACATCTTTATGGTTTTTTATTGATACCGCAATTATTAGGTTTGGAAGTGGAAGGATGAGTATGGTGGTACCATTCTGGGACAGTTACGACGTTTGGGTGCCTCCCTTGATTGGTCCCGTGAGGTAAAATATGAATGGCATCCTTTAATAGTTTAACTTTTTCTTTTCATATTGGCTAATGGGCCATGGCTGTATAGTTAAATTTATCTTTAGCTGTTTTATTAATAGCTTCTCATGTTTCTTGTGGTTTTTCTTTTTTATTATATTATTTATTTATTTTTTCCAGTGCTATACAATGGATGAGAAGAGGTCAAAGGCTGTGATGGAGGCTTTCAATCGGCTTTATAAGGAGGGTCTTATTTATAGGCATGTTTTATGCTGAATGATTTCTGTTATTCTGTGATTTGATGAAATTTGTGTTGCTGACAGTAAAAATGAAGTTCATAGCATTTAGAATGATTGGTATCCTTTAAGCACAATCCTTTGTTTTTCAAATACGTTGCCTCTTCATTTCTCCATGCATTTTACAGGGATTTACGGTTAGTCAATTGGGACTGTATCTTGCGAACTGCTATCTCTGATATAGAGGTAATTCAATTTTTGGGTAATTTTTTTTTCTGCATCTTTTGCTGCTTCTCTTGAAGTTGCTCCATGTTTCTAGGTAGATTATACGGACATCAAAGAAAGAACTTTGTTAAAGGTACCTAGTTATGAAAAGCCAGTGGAGTTTGGAGTGTTGACCTCCTTTGCTTACCCTTTGGAGGGAGAATTGGGTGAAATTGTTGTTGCCACTACTAGGGTTGAAACAATGCTTGGTGACACAGCTATAGCTATTCATCCGGAAGACAAGAGGTACAGTCATCTGCACGGGAAATTTGCCATTCACCCTTTCAACAGACGAAAACTTCCAATAATCTGTGATGCAATTCTAGTTGATCCAACTTTTGGAACTGGTGCAGTAAAGGTAAAGAGTTTTATCATAGATTTTGAGATGCTATTGCTAACTGCGCATCTTTCCTCGTTTTGTTTACTTTTCTTGGCATTGCCTTCAATGTTGCACAGATAACTCCAGCTCATGATCCAAATGATTTTGAGGTGGGCAAGCGCCATAACCTTGAATTTATTAACATTTTCACTGATGATGGGAAAATAAATAGCAATGGTGGGGCAGATTTTGTTGGAATGCCACGGTTTAAGGCTCGTGAGGCTGTGATTGATGCATTACAGAAGAAGGTATTTGATTTTATTGATATGTATATGGGAAGAGTTATCTTTCAGTTTGAGATCATGCAAATATTCTTGTGTAATTTTCTCTGCTGCAGTTGTATTGAATCTTTGATTTAAATTTCTTGATTATGGGTGTGCACCCCTTGCATCCCATCTATGTATGTAGAAAGAATTAAACCTGCATCCATTTGGTTTAAAATGCTAATGTTCGACCCTAAACTTCAAGGTATTTTCCCAGTATGCTGGATTCATATGCAATGATATTTCACTATTGAGCTCTAGTCTGGACTGCATATTTGGTTAACCTGTGGCATCTGCAAAAAATAACTAAATAAGTGCAACTAAAATTCCTAGAAAGAAGATACTAGAAGGGAGGGTAATTATGATTGCTTCCTGATTTATGGTTCTTTTATACCTTTGGGGTTTCAGTATTTCTTCAGACTTGGTGGCATTTTGCCATTTCAAGAGTTGTAATTTGAGATGTAAAGTTATCATTTAACAACTATAAACATCGGTTTGTGAGCTACGTTTTCATTCTTTGGAGGGTAATAAGACATTGATAAATGATGATTGTATATAAGGTTTGATTTACTATTGCAAGAATAAAAATATACAAGTATATATATATGTGTATTTATCTGTAAGAAGGAAAATAAATCTGAAATCCAAGCAAAGTCATGCTTTAGTTATGCTTTATAAGTCAAGTACATTCTTTTTTGTCGTGGGATAGATGATATATGTTTCATGGACATGGGGGATGAGAGTTAGATACAAGTACGTCTCCAACCTAGGCATCGTAGTTTTCTCAAGTTAATCATGTCCATTGTATCTGTGTTGGAAAATGAGGACTCAGGATAGCACAATTGGTGAGCAATTTGAATGCATGAAAAGTCCTTAGGTTGTTGACCAATCTTTTGCCTTTTGCACATTTACATTGTATAGCTTTTGGCATTAAATAATTTCTATTTTCATCAATGCATGATCGGAAGTAATTTCTATATTCATTAATTTATTTCTTCACCTTCAGAAATTGTATCGAGGAGCTCAAAACAATGAGATGCGCCTTGGCCTTTGTTCAAGAACCAATGATGTCATTGAGCCAATGATAAAGCCCCAGTGGTATGTTAGCTGCAGCAGCATTGCGAAGGAAGCTCTTGATGCAGCCATGGATGATCAAAACAGGAAGCTTGAGTTCATTCCGAAGCAGTACACCGCGGAATGGAAAAGGTACTCATTTAGTATTTTTTCTTCTACGTGCTGGTAATATGTTCTAGAATAATGATCTTCTCAAGTATTATGACTTTTTTTTATGTTTGGTGTTGTGACATTCTCATATTTGAATTAGCTTGCTCCAATGTGATTAACCAAAAGCCTAAAAAATGTAGGAAACTGTTGCTTCTAGAAATTTTAGGTTAACAATTCTTGTTGGTTTCCATCGAATGGCTCCATGGCTGACTTTATTTCTATGTCATATTCATCTTACACCATCCTGGTTTAATGGCTGCATAGCGTGAGTGATAGTTTCCAAATGTTGCAGGTGGCTTGAGAACATTCGTGATTGGTGTATTTCAAGGCAGCTTTGGTGGGGTCACCGTATTCCTGCATGGTATGTTACTTTGGAAGATGATGAACTGAAGGAACTTGGTGCTTATAATGATCACTGGATAGTTGCCACCAATGAGGAACAGGCTCTAGCAGAAGCTAGGAAGAAATATTCTGGGAAGAAGTTTGAGATGTCTCAAGATCCTGATGTACTTGACACTTGGTTTTCTTCTGGTCTTTTTCCATTATCTGTGTTGGGATGGCCAGATGATACAGATGATTTAAAAGCATTTTATCCAACATCGGTTCTCGAAACCGGCCATGACATTCTCTTCTTCTGGGTTGCTCGAATGGTTATGTTGGGAATGAAGTTGGGAGGTGATGTACCATTCAGTAAGGTGACTGCTATCTTGTCCTTAATTGTGTACAGCACTTTTATGAGACTGCTTCAAGTTCTCTATTGACCCTAGATGATTTTCATTTTTTCAGGTTTACTTACATCCCATGATCCGAGATGCACATGGGCGTAAGATGGCAAAGTCTTTGGGAAATGTAATTGATCCTCTTGAAGTGATAAATGGGATATCACTTGAAGGTCTTCATAAGAGGCTTGAAGGGGGTAACTTGGATCCTAATGAGCTGGCCACTGCCAAAGAAGGGCAGCGGAAAGATTTTCCTAACGGTATTGCTGAATGTGGTGCTGATGCTCTCCGGTTTGCTCTTGTTTCCTACACCGCTCAGGTTCGTACTTCTACATGCTTATTCTATTATGTTATGTTTCTACTCTCATTAAACTTGTTGTTCTTCTCTGAGAGACCTTGCACTTCTCAGCCTTTTTGTTTTTAAATTATTTTTTCATTTCAGTCAGATAAAATCAATTTGGATATCCTAAGAGTGGTTGGCTATCGTCAATGGTGCAACAAATTATGGAATGCTGTTCGTTTTGCCATGAGCAAACTTCCGGATGACTATACTCCTCCATCAACCATAAATCCCGAGACAATGCCTTTCAGTTGTCGCTGGATACTCTCAGTGTTAAACAAGGCTATATTGAAGACCGTATTGTCATTAAATTCATATGAATTTTCTGATGCTACGACCAGTGTGTATTCTTGGTGGCAGTATCAGTTCTGTGATATTTTCATCGAAGCAATCAAGCCTTACTTTGCTGGTGATAATCCAGCTTTTTCCTCTGAAAGGAAATTTGCGCAAGATGCTCTTTGGGCTTGTTTGGAAATAGGTCTGCGTTTGCTTCATCCATTTATGCCATTCGTTACAGAAGAACTGTGGCAGCGCCTTCCAGGAGTAAAGAGCCACACAAAGAAAGAATCTATAATGATATGTGATTACCCATCACCAATAGAGGTAAGTTCCTGTTTCTTTTGGTAATAATTTTTTTGTTTTATTATCCTGAAAACTGAAAAATCATATGATAACTGAACAAAAAATTTGTGCAAGTTCAACTTTTAATTTTGGTCTTTGTGCACTGGCCTCTTTTTCCCTTTGCAGAGCTGGACAAATGAAAGGGTGGAATATGAAATGGACCTTGTAGAGTCCACTGTAAGGTCTCTTAGGTCACTTCGGGCCGAGCTGCTTGCTAAGCAGAAGAATGAAAGGTTCATAAGTGAAACACTATATATATATATTCTTTTTGTTGTTTCGAATCTTCAAAGGAGCTGGCTTGTGATTGCCTTGACATAACTCACAGCAAATCTTTGTCTAATTGTATTGCATTAACTTTATTTTTTTTAGGTTACCTGCTTTTGCATTATGTCAAAATGATGAAGTGGCGAAAATCATAAGATCTTGTGAATTAGAGATCTTAACCCTTGCCACGTTATCATCTTTCAAGGTATTGCAGCATATTAAACACTGATGCATCGAATTCCAAGTCAGAATTTTGGATTATCCTTTTATTATAGTGTTCAAATGCGGTTTTTAATGTTTTCAAATTACCAATCTCCAGGTTCTACTCAGTGGTGTGGATGATGCTCCAGCTGGATGTGCATTTGAAAATGTTAATGAAAACCTTAAAGTTTATCTTAAGGTTCATGGAACCCTAAATGCAGAAGCAGAACGCGAAAAGATTAAGAATAAAATGGATGAAATACTGAAGTAAGTTTTTTTCTATTCTAGACTTTTCATTTTATTTTGATGTACTAATGTTTGGCATCTGTATCTACTACATATCGGATGTGATTATGGAGATCTGACCTTCCAAAAACTTCAAAATATATATCTTTATCAGATAGACCTATCAATTGGGCGAGTCGGGTTGGTTTGGAGTTGGATCAATTCATAAATCAAGTCAATTAGGGCTTTAGGACTTTTCTAATCTTTTCAGTTCAAGTCAATTTTGAATCTGGGTAATTTGGGGTTTAGATCAATTTCGGGATCGGCTCACTTCAGGTTTGGGTCAATTTCTTGTGCTTCATTTGGGATTTGGGATGTTTTGGGTTCGGGTTTTTCGAGTCGGGTCCTTCAGGTTTGAATCAGTTTGGATTTGGATCTGTTTCCAGGTTCGGACTTCTTTTGGGTCTGGTTGAATAGGTTTGGATTATTGACTTTTTATGGTCAAAATGGATTGGGTCATGTTTGCATTCAGTTTGATCAAGTCGAGTTTCTGGGTTCAGGTCAAAATATATGGAAAGAAACTTAAAGAAAATTTAATAAATCGGTGTCAGGCTCATCCTCACATATGACACTTACATTTAAGTCTGAGTAAGATAGGGCACAAATACTCTGGTCAATCTTCGATACATGTCAATATAGCAAGAGAGTTGCCATAACTCACAGGATCAAAATTGTTTGTTTTCGCAGGCATCAGGAGAAGCTGAAGAAGATCATCAGTGCATCAGGATATCAAGAAAAAGTTCCATCTCACATTCAAGAAGAGAATGCAACAAAGCTGGCAAAACTTCTCCAAGAATTCGAGTTTTTCAAGAAAGAAAGCGATCGTTTAGAATCTGAATCCCAGCATCAAAAGTAAGGTTAACTCCTCCCTTTTGAGTTTCTTGATTCGAATGATAATTTGGATGGCATTATTAACCCCTCCCTTTTGAGTTTCTTGATTCGAGTGATAATTTGGATGGCATTACACTTTTCTTTTTGATGATTGTTTTGTTACTGTCTAAACCTCACCAGTACTTTTGTTTATTTTTAACATTTGATGCTTGCCATGTTTATCATACAAGAGTTTACCCAGTTAGTTAATAGTATGAAAATTTCCCACTTTGCTTATCCGATGCACAGTTAATTTCACAAAACGTCCCTAAACTATCTCTTTGATTTTAATTTGGTTCCTAAATTTCAATACATTCTAATTGAGTCTTACTAGTATCAGTATTGTATCAATTAGGTCCTTTTATCAGCTTAGCCGTCAATTTAAGTGTTAAATGTCAGTTTGAACTTGAAGCACGTGAATCAAACTCTAAAGTCTTAAGTACTTGTGTACTTATGGCATGGACAGTTTGATAAAATTTAAGTCACGTGAATCAAACTCTGAAGTCTTAAGTACTTGTGTACTTACGGCATGGACAGTTTGATAAAATTTAAGAGTTATTTTCCTTTTAATGTGTTGAATTGAAACTACACTTGTGTTTATTATTTGATTCATGTGATTTAAATATACTCCATGTTAAATTTAAGCGGACATGTAATGCTTAAACCAATGACTAAGCTGATGGAAGGACTTGATTAATATAATATTGATACTTTGATAATTCAATTAGAAGGTTTGAAGTTTTGAGTACTAATTTAAAATTGGGACAATAATTTGCGAACATTTAGTGGAATTAACCCATATATATTTATGGGAATATATTTGGTATATTATTCATGGAGTTTAAAAACTCCACAAGCATAGTTAAAAAGTCGTAATGTCTTATTTGGGTTTGGCTCCCTTCCATTACCATTTTAGCCATTATTATCCTATATATGTTTAATTATCATTCGCAAGTTGACTTTGACTTTCATATTCGATGGATGGCTTTTACAGAATTGTGTAAAATCTCCTTAATTACTTGTTCTATTTATTTTAAAATATCAATTAATGACTTTTTAATCTCGGTGAGTAAAAATCTCGTTTATATGTATGAGTACTGTATAGATTTATTTAACTGTGCTAAAACTCTAAAGACATATTAAAGGGACTATTTTATGTAATTTTTGAATGATATTTTGTTGAACATTAAATTTTAAATAAATTAGAAATTAACTATTTGATAAATCTAATATACGTTAAAATTATATAAAATGATTGGGTGGATTTATATTTTTATGTGCACGGTGAGTACATTTATTTTTTAATATAACGGCAGTAGCTTGATATAATGCAACTTGAAACTAAAATCAGTCAATAATAATTTCTAGCTGTTCCCAAATCTTGCAAACCAGTGTTAAGCATGATAATCACTAAGCAATCAACTTATTGGAATATTATAATAATTGAAAATATTATCGTATATTGACATAAATAATCGATGGATTGTGAATAAGATTTTAAGGTTTATTTGTTAAATTAATCGAATTCGAGAACTCGATCATGTCATCGTTATTATATAATTCATTGTTGATTTCACTTATTCATTTAAAGTTTATTTAATAAACTATTTAAGATAAGATTACAATTTCTTTCTTTCTTTTTTTTTTAACTGATTTATAAATCTTGAACTAAATTTAGGGATGGTAATGAAATAAGATGGATTGGTAGTAGATTTGCTCATGAGTTAGATTACTCGGCTCGGTCTTAAGGTCCGCTTGAAATGTGGGAGGGTTTGGGCAGTTAGATTAGGTTATATTCAGGTTGGGTGTAAGCATAATATTAATACATTTTATGTTTATTTCAAGTTCGATCTAATCTGAAATATGAATATAAAATTTTGTCTAATACAACCTATATTTGTACATGACTAACTTAACATTTTAGATTCACTCATATTATTATTTTAATTTTTTTTAAATATTTAATAAATTTATATATATTTATTTTAACTTTTTCTAATATTTATGTTATAGCATTATATACAGGGGCGAGGCCAGGGGCTGGTATGGGCTTGCCCCTTAAAATGTAAAATTATTATTTTGGCTTTTAAATTTTTTAAAATTTTAAATTAGTAAAGATAAAATTATATTTTGGCCCTTAAAATTATAAAAATTGATTCAATCCTTTACAAATTATAAAGATATAAACTATAAAAATTAAAATTTCATCCAAACTCCTAAAACAATTTTTAAGTTTAGCCACTGATTATATATTATTATAGATTTAATTTTTGTACATTGTAAATTATATAATATAATGTATTATACACATTCAAGATGATCAGGCTAAGCTCGAGGTTGATAACTTGATTTATGAACAAATTCTCTTAAAATTATTTATTATAATATTAACATTTTTATTAAATCTTAATTTTTATGTTTAAATAGATACCCGACTTATGATCAAATTTAGTGACAACTTAAACCCAAAAATAAATAAACAAATAAATTTGTTGAAAAACCCTACCATCTTAAAAACGCTTTGTTAAACCCCTACTCTCAAAACTCTTTTCAGCTTGCTCTGGTATTTTTACCCATCGGAGCAAATTACAAACAGCCATAGCTGCTTAGTGAAAAAGAAAAAGAAAATGGAGCAAGTGGCGGGTGAAAGGGAAGCCGAAGAGTTCACACTGGTCGCAAGGAAGCCTTACTTCGATCTCCCAACTGCGTGCCCTATTTGTTTGCCGCTTTTCATTTATCTCAAGCTTGCCCACTTTCCCTTTCGTTTATCTTTCAATTCAATCTTCCCTGATTCAGGTTTTTTTTTTCTTTTTCCTAAATTTCAATTGGGTTTCTTTTAATTTTAACTTTCTTTTTAATTGTCAATAAAATTCAAATTGGATGGATGCTGAGCTAAAATAAATTCTGGGGCTGCAGCAACATTGCCTATCTTTAGTTTTCACACACAAAAAGATGCTTTTAGCTTTGTTGGTTATACAATTTGGTTTATGTATGTATGTGATTCAATTGGGTTTCTTTTAATTTTAATTCTCTTTTCTTTAATTGTCAATTAAATGCAAATCGGATGGACGTTGAGCTAAAATAAATGCTGGGGGTACATTAACATTGCCTATCTTTAATTTTCATACACACGCATATATTGGGTAGTTTGGTTCTCTTAGCTTTATTGGCTGTATACAATTTGGTTTGTGACACACTATAATTTTTTTTTAATTAATAAAAGCAAAATAGTCATTCAAGTTGTAAATTGGATATATATGTATGTAATTCAATTGGGTTTCTTTTGTTATAATGTCTCTTCTTTAATTGCTCAGCTAAAATAAATACTGGGGTGGATCAACTTTGCCTACCTTTAGTTTTAGTTTTCTTTAATATATATATATAGATGTATGTATAGGATATGTGTGTATATATATATATATATGGTTGTTTGAATCTCATGGCATTGTTGGTTATACAATGTAGTTTATGACACTCTACAATCTTTTTATAAAAGTGAAATAGTTCTTCAAATTGTAAATTGGATATATGTATGTGTATATGTATTAATTTAAGGGCGTCACTTTAACCAGTAGGACTGCTAGCCATTCACACTCCAATTGCTGTGAATATTGGCCTTAGAGAGAGTTAAAAAGCAAAATAGGAGCTCTAACATCACTTTATGGCTGCTATTTAAAATTAGAGTTTTGAGCTACCATTGAGCCAAATATCAGTTAAGAACTTAACTGCTATAAACTGTAATAAGTAATAACCACTTAAAACATTAAAAATTTCAAGGGTGTTGCTTGAGAGTTGCTTTTGTAAATCTAGATTGAGGTTTTGGGAGGATAAATTGGGTGCATTGCTCCACTACTACGGTAAATTTTCAACTGGGAGCACTTGAATCCTGGTGATGCCCTATTTTTTTTTCTAGAAAAAAAATCTCTTAAACAATCTTCTTGGCATGTTATTATAGCATTCTCTTTTGGGACATATGTAAAGCTTGAAATTGATGTTCACCTCTTTTTTGTGTTTTTATGAACCAGACAATGATCTTACTCTTATGTAATGTTATGTATGGGGGCATAGTATTGGAATATGTCAGTCAACCTCACATCATTGTTAAAGGTTTTGTTGGTGGTGTTTTCACTGTTTAAAAGATTGGTTGAAGCCCCTTATTTTTCTGATGGCACTAGTGGTCACTATCTGATGGCCCGCTTATAGCTATAATATTTTACTGTCATATTTCTCTAGCATGAGTATCTGCATGTAAATTGTGTTTGTCACATGCAAGCACGTCCTTGGGTAAATAGACATAATCATGATAATGCTTTTTTTTAATAAATTTCTGTCAGATCAAATTCCTTATGTTGAATCTGGTACTTACGTTGCCTACAACAACGAGAATAGTGGGGTTGTTGAGTGTTTAAAGAAAGATGGTATCGTTGATCTGGACTCTGAATTCCAATCTGCCCCAGATTGGGTATCGATACAAGCTATGATTAACTCTTGGTTAGCTGATGCATTGACGTACGAACTATGGGTGGGTACCGATGGAAGATCAGCCTACAAGATTTATTATTCTGATCTTTCATGGCCAATAGGAAAAGTTCTTTTCCTAAAGCAAGTGTATAGTGTTAAACAACGTCTTGGAATTACTAAAGACAATGCCGAACACAGAGAAGATGAGGTCCCACTTTTCCCTTCAATTTTTCCATATTTTTTCTTCCCTCTCTTTCTCTCTTGTGTTACTCTACCTGCATGTACACGTTAAACCATGCAATGCTTGCATTCGCGCTATCAAGAAAATGTACCATGTGCTTTTATATACTGATGCTCATGTGCGTTGAGGGTTGGTACTAGATTTTCAGAATCACACTTCTTTATATTCTATCTGTGGGCAGATTTACAGGAGAGCAAAAATTGCTTATGGTGCTCTATCTACTAAGTTAGGAGAACAGAACTTCCTCTTTGATGATAGGTAATTCCTTTTAGTATCCTGGCATAGATATTAAAATCTGTTGGCTGTAGAAATTTTAGTTTCTCAAATAGTATTTTACTCAAACCTAATGATATAGACAGCTGGATTATTACATGTTTGCAGGCCATCAAGCTTGGATGCAACTTTTCTCGGACATGTTCTTGTCACCCTTCATGCACTACCTGTGAGTTACCTCAGAGGCTATACTATTTCACTCGTTTTTTTATCTCTGAAAGATGATTTTGGTAATTACATGGTTGATTTAAATCATTATAAATTCTTAAACTTGGATTTAAATGTCTTTCGTGAACTCCTTCGGAGTAGTTTTTGCATCTGCTAAACATTCAATTATCTGAAAAAAACTTGAGTCACAAGGAAGATGAATACTGGCTAAACCTGGCTGTTGATGGGAGCAACACTATGCAAAATCACGTAGCTGTATACTGTTGTAGTAATGGAAGCATTCTTGCTGATTATATTTCCTGAATAATCTTTATAGCTTTTGTTAATAAATGATGTGTTTGCACTGCAAATTCCTTCATTTGCGTGACAGATATTCTTAATATGTATAATTTATGTCGAATATAAGCGTCATTTAATATATTTTGTGGAAATTATGAACAATTTGATAGGTTATATTAATATTGTAATGACTGTCGCTGCTTTGACCTGAAGACAGAAATTATGAGTTTAGGACTGCTTTTGTTATAATGGCATATTAAATTAGATCATTCTGTAGGTCCTTGTTATAATGGCATAGTAATGATTAACTTTTGGAATTATTTTTTATTTTAATCATGATTTTGAGTTAGTATCTGCTAAAGATATTTCCTCCTGAAAGGAAAAGAAACATAAGTTGAAATCATGGGAGAATTCAAATTAGGATATTGAAGATCCTATGGATGAACGAGTAACACATTTTCTATAGTACAGAACTTTTCTCCTTAACCTCTTTAAAACATGTTCCTTTGCAATTCTTCACCACCAGGACACGTCAGTGCTCAAGCAAAGTCTTGGAGCATGACAATATTGTCAGATATGCGAAAAACTTAAAACGGAGTTGATAGAGTCTGGTTCATCATCTTCTGGTCCACAATTTCGCTCAGTCCTTCATCGTCAACTCCGAGAAAAGGTCCCTCAAATTGGAGTAAGTTACTGCACCCAAAAGTATCTTTTTCTTTCTTTCGTTTTTGCTTTTGTTAATTTGTTAATATTACTGAACAAGTTTTAGGAAGAAGAATGATTCTGTCTTATTACTTCTAATCTGAATACAGCCTTTTAAAGAATAGCAGGAAAAATAAAAAAGGAAATAGTCTCTAGAAATTAGCCTATCCTAAAAATTAGTAATTTGATTATGGCTAATAGTACAAGGAAATTCCTAGCACTAATGTAGAAAATCTGCTTAATTTAAGGAATTCCAACACTCCCCTCAAGCTGGAGTGTAGATGTGAATCAAACCCAGCTTGCCCATAATTTCTTGAACATTTTTCTTGAAATGCAACCCCTTACCAGGAGTCCCTTTAAGTATCTCAATATCCTGTAGGCAGCTTCCAAATGTTTCTCCGTTGATATCTCCCCTGTCTACTTCTTCTCCATCCTTATCAGTTCCTAATTTAAGGTTGGGTTCCATAGGAGTCTTGTCTATGTTCTTTGGAGTTTCTACAGAGTCAACATTAGAAACAAAGGCATTGTAGGATTTAGACAACTTTCCATAGGATACAAACCGAGAAATGGGATGTTGAGTGCAGCTCCTAGTGCCCTTTCTTACTGCAATTGGAAGATGGATGGAAGATGAAGGAGGTGAAACTTCTTCCTCAGGACAGTCCTCGGGTAAAGATGGCATAGGCACTGCTGTTTCGGTCTCAGGCAGCTGATGTCTCCGAGTATACACGAAGTCCCTGAGTTTTTCCTTGTTGTTTTCAGAATGAGTGGGCTGTTTTTCTTCATTAGTATGATTAATCACCCTTGTTTCTTGTTGCTGAACAGTGGAGATAGGAAAACAGGTTCCAAAACAGGAATAACAGTGGCTGTAGGATTTTCAGCAGGTTTTGTAGTTGTGGTAGGGCTGACAGGTTCCAAAACAGGAATAACAGTGGCTGTAGGATTTTCAGCAGGTTTTGTAGTGGTGGTAGGGCTGATAGAGTCTTGAGGTATAATGAGAAGATTGCTCAAGGTCTCATCTTCACTAAGTATCTCCCCTGAAGATGAGAGGCTGAAAAATATGGCTCGTTTTGAAGAAAGTAACATCAAGGGACACAAACATCCGTGTAAGGTTGAGAGTAGCACTTGTACCCTTTTTGTGCGGTGAGTAACCAATAAAGACACAAGTGTGAGCTCTAGGATCAAGTTTAGATCGGTTAGGTTGATGGTTGTGGACAAATGCTTATGTTTGCAGGCCATCAAGCTTGGATGCAACTTTTCTCGGACATGTTCTTGTCACCCTTCATGCACTACCTGTGAGTTACCTCAGAGGCTATACTATTTCACTCGTTTTTTATCTCTGAAAGATGATTTTGGTAATTACATGGTTGATTTAAATCATTATAAATTCTTAAACTTGGATTTAAATGTCTTTCGTGAACTCCTTCGAGTAGTTTTGCATCTGCTAAACATTCAATTATCTGAAAAAACTTGAGTCACAAGGAAGATGAATACTGGCTAAACCTGGCTGTTGATGGGAGCAACACTATGCAAAATCACGTAGCTGTATACTGTTGTAGTAATGGAAGCATTCTTGCTGATTATATTTCCTGAATAATCTTTATAGCTTTTGTTAATAAATGATGTGTTTGCACTGCAAATTCCTTCATTTGCGTGACAGATATTCTTAATATGTATAATTTATGTCGAATATAAGCGTCATTTAATATATTTTGTGGAAATTATGAACAATTTGATAGGTTATATTAATATTGTAATGACTGTCGCTGCTTTGACCTGAAGACAGAAATTATGAGTTTAGGACTGCTTTTGTTATAATGGCATATTAAATTAGATCATTCTGTAGGTCCTTGTTATAATGGCATAGTAATGATTAACTTTTGGAATTATTTTTTATTTTAATCATGATTTTGAGTTAGTATCTGCTAAAGATATTTCCTCCTGAAAGGAAAAGAAACATAAGTTGAAATCATGGGAGAATTCAAATTAGGATATTGAAGATCCTATGGATGAACGAGTAACACATTTTCTATAGTACAGAACTTTTCTCCTTAACCTCTTTAAAACATGTTCCTTTGCAATTCTTCACCACCAGGACACGTCAGTGCTCCGAAGCAAAGTCTTGGAGCATGACAATATTGTCAGATATGCCGAAAAACTTAAAACGGAGTTGATAGAGTCTGGTTCATCATCTTCTGGTCCACAATTTCGCTCAGTCCCTTCATCGTCAACTCCGAGAAAAGGTCCCTCAAATTGGAGTAAGTTACTGCACCCAAAAGTATCTTTTTCTTTCTTTCGTTTTTGCTTTTGTTAATTTGTTAATATTACTGAACAAGTTTTAGGAAGAAGAATGATTCTGTCTTATTACTTCTAATCTGAATACAGCCTTTTAAAGAATAGCAGGAAAAATAAAAAAGGAAATAGTCTCTAGAAATTAGCCTATCCTAAAAATTAGTAATTTGATTATGGCTAATAGTACAAGGAAATTCCTAGCACTAATGTAGAAAATCTGCTTAATTTAAGGAATTCCAACACTCCCCTCAAGCTGGAGTGTAGATGTGAATCAAACCCAGCTTGCCCATAATTTCTTGAACATTTTTCTTGAAATGCAACCCCTTACCAGGAGTCCCTTTAAGTATCTCAATATCCTGTAGGCAGCTTCCAAATGTTTCTCCCGTTGATATCTCCCCCTGTCTACTTCTTCTCCATCCTTATCAGTTCCTAATTTAAGGTTGGGTTCCATAGGAGTCTTGTCTATGTTCTTTGGAGTTTCTACAGAGTCAACATTAGAAACAAAGGCATTGTAGGATTTAGACAACTTTCCATAGGATACAAACCGAGAAATGGGATGTTGAGTGCAGCTCCTAGTGCCCTTTCTTACTGCAATTGGAAGATGGATGGAAGATGAAGGAGGTGAAACTTCTTCCTCAGGACAGTCCTCGGGTAAAGATGGCATAGGCACTGCTGTTTCGGTCTCAGGCAGCTGATGTCTCCGAGTATACACGAAGTCCCTGAGTTTTTCCTTGTTGTTTTCAGAATGAGTGGGCTGTTTTTCTTCATTAGTATGATTAATCACCCTTGTTTCTTGTTGCTGAACAGTGGAGATAGGAAAACAGGTTCCAAAACAGGAATAACAGTGGCTGTAGGATTTTCAGCAGGTTTTGTAGTTGTGGTAGGGCTGACAGGTTCCAAAACAGGAATAACAGTGGCTGTAGGATTTTCAGCAGGTTTTGTAGTGGTGGTAGGGCTGATAGAGTCTTGAGGTATAATGAGAAGATTGCTCAAGGTCTCATCTTCACTAAGTATCTCCCCCTGAAGATGAGAGGCTGAAAAATATGGCTCGTTTTCGAAGAAAGTAACATCAAGGGACACAAACATCCGGTGTAAGGTTGGAGAGTAGCACTTGTACCCTTTTTGTGCAGGTGAGTAACCAATAAAGACACAAGTGTGAGCTCTAGGATCAAGTTTAGATCGGTTAGGTTGATGGTTGTGGACAAATGCTTTGCAACCAAATGTTTTGGTTGGGAGATTAGGAACACGAAACAAGGGAACTTTTTTTTGAAAAGTATGTAAAGGTGTTTGAAAGTTTAATACCTTTGATGGGAGTCGGTTTATAAGATAACAAGCAGTGAGGACAACTTCTCCCCATAAATACTTTGGTACACCCATAGTAAACATAAGGGCATGAGCCACGGCTACAAGGTGTCTGTTTTCCTCTAAACCCTGTTTTGTTGAGGGTGTCGGACAAGAACTTTGATGTATGATTCCTTGCTTAGAAAGATAAGGACTTAGGATAGAATTAAAGTACTCTCTCCATTATCGTTCTAAGGGTGTGAATATTTGAATTGAACGAGTTCGAGTCATTGAATGAAAATTTTGAAGACTCTAGAGACTTGGATTTTCTTTAAGGAGATAGACCCAACAAACTCTAGTGTGGTCATCAATGAAAGTTATGAACCACCTAGCCTCGTGATGTTTTTTACTCGATGGCTCCCTATAGATCATTGTGAATTAAAGAGAAAGGTTGAGATTGAACATAAGGTTTCAAAGGATAAGGACACAAGTGTGTTTAGCAGTTGGCAAACTTCACAGTTCAATGAACTAATTTTCTTATTTAGAAATAGTAGAGAAACAGTTTCTTCAAGTACATGAAATTGGTGTCCTAGTCTACGATGCCATAGCATGATAGAATCGTCTTTTGATGTAGATAAGGCCATCCCTTCTTTTGAACTGTTTTTGTTCCAAACATATAAGCCATCATTAACTTTTGGCAGTGCCAATCATCTTCCCCGATTCCTGTTCCTGAACCACACAACCGAAAGCAGAAAATTCAGCAAGTACTTTTTCATCTTTGGTAAGCTTGCCAATTGAGAGTAAATTACAGGAAAGATTTGGAACATGTAAAACTTTATCAAGGGAAAAATTTTTAGTAAGTCTCACTGTTCCCATTCCAGCCACCGGCGAGTAAGATCCATCAGCTATGCGAATCCGAGAGTGATCATGACAAGGTAAATAGGTGTGAAACAAACTTAGATTACTGTCATGTGGTCGGATGCACCGAGTCTAGTATCCGAGAAGTTGTGATAGGTTTGTGTGTAGTATTTAAAGCGTACCTTGAATAGCTAGTGACCCACTGGTGTAGGAGTCCGAGTAGTTTATGAAGAGCCTCAAGTTGAGTTTTGGTTAGCCTAACATTCGAGCATCTTCTTGATAGTAGATATCATTGCTGCCTTGTTTTCTTCGGGATAGCCATGGAGTTTGAAGCATTTCTCCTTGGTATGCCCAACCCGATTCTATGGCTACACCATGGCCTTTTGAACCGAATCAATTCCATCTTTGAACCTTTGAGATTGAGGCCTCTTGAAATAAGAGCGAGTTCTCGGAAGGATGATGACCAACTACGGTCAATGGTTTTAATTCTCTTGCGTCTCCCAACATAATAAGACGCCGTTTCTCTTCCCTCCTTACTTGACAAATGCTTCTCCTATGGTTGGCGGTGTGGTTCGCCTAGTATTCGTCCTCGACCTTATCAAGATCACGATTTAGTCCGCTAGGAACTCATAGAGACGTTCTTTGTTAAGATGATCCATGAACTTGGTGTGTTCCAAGCCCTCGCCCCAATCAACTTCATAATACATGTCTAACTCCTGCCATAAGATCTTTAGATTGTTGTAATATTGAGTGACTTCAAGTGTTCCTTGTCGAATATCTTTCAACTTTAATTTGATCTCGAATACTTGGGAAGTATTTCCAAGATCCGAGTAATTCTCCTTGATTGCATCCCACATTTCTTTGGCAGTTTTGAAAAAAAGATACGTTCGGTTTATATGACCTTCCATCGAATTTATAAGCCAACCCATAACCATTGAGTTGTTAAGCTCCCAAGTTGCATAACCAGAGTCTGTTGATGCTGGTCGAGGAATTTGTCCATTAATGTACCCAATTTTTCCTCGCCACGAAGAACCATAAGGATGATTGTGACCATTGCAGAAATTTTTCCATCTAATCGATGATTTGTGATTATAAGAGAAAAGTTAAGGTCACCTTGTGGGATTCCTTGACTGTGATTTTGAGTTATTTGTGAGATCTCGGTCTCGAGAAATTTTCGGTGTCACCCATGGGAGTAGGGTTTCTAACACGAACAAGAGAAGAGAAGAAAGACGAGGATCAAATGGATTCCGATGCTCGATACCATGAACAAGTTTTAGGAAGAAGAATGATTCTCTCTTATTACTTCTAATCTGAATCGACCTTTTAAAGAATAGCAGGAAAAATAAAAAGGAAATAATCTTTAGAAATTAGCCTATCCCTAAAAATTAGTAATTTGATTATGGCTAATAGTACAAGGAAATTCCTAGCACTAATGTAGAAAATTTGCTTAATTTAAGGAATTCCAACAATTACTTTGCTAACAATTACTTTGCTTTGTTGGTTTCTGGTCTTGGCCTTCATCAACTTCATACGTTAATCATTTTTCGGTAAGAGTACCTCGGAAGTTCCTATACTAGGAGTTAGATTGCATTTTGATTCCACTACTTAAAAAATGGTCAAATTAGTCCTTGCACATTAGGTCAAAAAACAAATTGGTCATTTTTATTAAAAATTTGTACTGTTAAAAACTGGTCCGGTTAATGGAATAACCAAAGAATGACACGTTGTGTGCCACATGTATGTCATGCTGACATACATAGACTAGTTTTTAACAGTAGAAATAAATAGAAGGACCAGTTTGCTTTTCGATCTAACATACAAAGACTATATTGCCCATTTTTTGAGTAGAAGGGGCAAAATGCAATTGACTCCTAGTACGAGGGCCTTCATGGTACTTTTACCTCAATATTCTAGTCTACAATTTACAGTTACAAAACTTATCCCTTTATAACCATTCAAAATGAAAAGAATCATGATTAATTAACTGCTATTGATGTTTTGAATGTTCTGCTGGTGATATAAGGAATGATCCAGTTCTTCGTTTGTAGAAAATGGTTGTCAACTAACCTTAAAGAGTGGTCTAGGGCGCTCATTAGCAGAAACCCTATTTATCTTGGTAAACCTTAGTGTTGTAATAAGCATGGTTCGCTTTTGTTCCCAACTAGGTTCAAAGCCGAAGAGCAAGCCAAAAAGGGAGAAAACAGAGGAGGAGAAAACTTTTAAGAGGAGGGCAAAATATTTTCTAGCTGCACAGCTACTTGCGGTTCTGCTTTTCCTCTCCATGATGGGCGTTATGATTCTGGTGACCTGGAGCTCGACGCGAAGATGAAGGCATCTCTTTCAATTGAAACAAATCTCTCAGTTACCGGGTACTCATTACTGACATTTTTCCCATTATTAGTGACAATGTTAGTGATCTGTTGAGGTTGAGCTATTAGTATTTGCATTAACATTGTGGTAAAAAATAAGAACATACATTTAAAGATTTGATTTATACAATATTTACGCAGCATTTTTTGGTTTGAACCTTTGTACTTGATGTGTTGTATTTTTTTAAAAATTTTGCTTTGAGATAAATTAACGAAGGGAATAAATAGCCTATATTAGAGGGGTCATTTGAAACTTTTGTTAGAGTTCTTCATTATAGAAGTAACGGTATTCGACACCCGTATTAGGATATAAGAGGGGATATGACCTCCTAAATACATAGAAAAACTTAAAAAAACTTAAAAAGGATTGAACATAACATATTCATGTTGGACAAACACCGGTATTTGATACATGTATCTGACATTTAATAGAATATGGGTATGGAGATATGATCATGGTTATCTAAATTGGACCTGTCTAGCTGTTTGTACTGGTTGAATTAGGAATCGGTTCAGAGAAAAACTTTTAGACTGATTGAAGAACAAATCTATACGGACTGATTGAACCATGCTAAAATTTAAATATATTTTTATTTTTTATAAATTTTTAATAATTTATTTAATCAAATTGTCCGGACTAGTAACTTGATTGGTTCAACCATTGGTCTGATTCAAAAAAACATTGGATATGATCCCCGAATACAAAGAAAAACTTTAAAAGCTTGAAAATACTAATGCCTGACAAATGCCCGTATTTAGATACTCGTATTCGACATTTAATAGGATACGGGTTTAGAGATATGACCCCCTATGGGACATTCATTTGTATTTGACATTTATTGAGATCTAGGTTTATGTCATACAAGCATTCGTATTTGTATACGACATATCTGACATATAATTACGAGGATATGACCTTATGAAAACAGGAAAAACTTAAAAAGATCATAGGTACACATGTTGGACAAACACCTGTATTTATCACTAACAACTAGCACTAGAATCTGAGTAACATAGAAACCATCGGTGCTGCAATAATGCATTTGATTATGTTGGTAAGGTTCACCAGCTGAGATACAAGACTGCCATTTTTGTTGGCATTTTAGCTCTTTCACGTGTGCAACAATAATTATATACGTAAGCTACATTAACAATCACTCAACTATGTATTCTTTATATTTTTTTATCATTCTACTATGAAAAGTTATAAAATAGTCATCCAACTATTAAATTTTGTCTTTTGGTCATTCAATTATATTGAAATTTTAGGTGTTTTCATTTTTACTTTAGTTAGCTAGTGATCAAAAAGACAAAATTAAAAAATTGGGTAATCATTTTCTAATTTTTCATTGTTGGATAATCAAAAAGAAAAAATATATAATTGAATGATTACTAATGTAGTTTACACTAATTATATGAACTTTCGAGATTCAATTATGATTACAAGTGTGACCAAACATGAAATATTTTGGCAATTCCAACTAGAAAGATCAAAGATAAGCAATCAAAGCTCCATTTAAGTTGAAAGGTAATAATAATAATAATAATAATAATAATAATAATAATAATTGAATCTCGAAAGTTCATATTATTATTATTATTATTATTATTATTATATAGAAGTCTAATTTGGGCAGCTCATTGGAAAATTGGAGCTAATTTTCATATAAGAGGAAAAATTGAAGCCAAAGTTTGCAAATAAAACCAAAAGTCAGGTTATGTATGAAAATTTTATATATTGAATTTTGGACTTTTGAGTTTCAAAATTAATATAAAATTTCATAAAAAACCATAAATAAAATTTTGAGCTTAAAATGAGAGTAAGTCTAGATTGAAAATGCTTCTATACTTTAGATAGAGTAAGGCTCGAACTTGAGGTTTTAAAATTTTCAAAAATTTAACTTTCATTTTAAATGTCATAAATTTATATCCCTCCAAAAGATATAACATCACGGATTTTTATTCTTTTAGGATCAATTAGGAGTGCAAATGAAACATTAATGTTTACAAATTACTCGAGTTCTACTTCAAACAAACTCGAACTTCATTTGATAAGTAGTTCGAATTATTGATAAAGCCAAATTTGAACTTTGTAATACTTCACTCGAATACTCGTAAACCTCATCAAGCTTTTCATTTTTAATATATGTTTTAAATATTTTTATATTATTAAATTATTTTATTGTCATTAACATATATTATTAACCCTAAGCATAATTATTAAGTCGAATTTAAGCTTGAATACATATAAGCTTAATCAAATTTGAGTTTGAGTTTTAGTACAAAAATTGATAAACGAGATTAATCGAGCTTGAGCTCCAGTATCTTGATATATCTTGAGGTTAATCAAGATTCAGGTGAATATAAGGGTGGCAAGGAGTGGCCTTGCCCCTCCAAAAAGATAAAAATCATGCAATTTTATAACATATGATAAAATTACAACTTGAGCCCCCAAAATGAAAAAAATTATACAGTTAAAAGAATCATGATTAATTAACTGCTATTGATGTTTTGAATGTTCTGCTGGTGATATAAGGAATGATCCAGTTCTTCGTTTGTAGAAAATGGTTGTCAACTAACCTTAAAGAGTGGTCTAGGGCGCTCATTAGCAGAAACCCTATTTATCTTGGTAAACCTTAGTGTTGTAATAAGCATGGTTCGCTTTTGTTCCCAACTAGGTTCAAAGCCGAAGAGCAAGCCAAAAAGGGAGAAAACAGAGGAGGAGAAAACTTTTAAGAGGAGGGCAAAATATTTTCTAGCTGCACAGCTACTTGCGGTTCTGCTTTTCCTCTCCATGATGGGCGGTTATGATTCTGGTGACCTGGAGCTCGACGACGAAGATGAAGGCATCTCTTTCAATTGAAACAAATCTCTCAGTTACCGGGTACTCATTACTGACATTTTTCCCATTATTAGTGACAATGTTAGTGATCTGTTGAGGTTGAGCTATTAGTATTTGCATTAACATTGTGGTAAAAAATAAGAACATACATTTAAAGATTTGATTTATACAATATTTACGCAGCATTTTTTGGTTTGAACCTTTGTACTTGATGTGTTGTATTTTTTTAAAAATTTTGCTTTGAGATAAATTAACGAAGGGAATAAATAGCCTATATTAGAGGGGTCATTTGAAACTTTTGTTAGAGTTCTTCATTATAGAAGTAACGGTATTCGACACCCGTATTAGGATATAAGAGGGGATATGACCTCCTAAATACATAGAAAAACTTAAAAAAACTTAAAAAGGATTGAACATAACATATTCATGTTGGACAAACACCGGTATTTGATACATGTATCTGACATTTAATAGAATATGGGTATGGAGATATGATCATGGTTATCTAAATTGGACCTGTCTAGCTGTTTGTACTGGTTGAATTAGGAATCGGTTCAGAGAAAAACTTTTAGACTGATTGAAGAACAAATCTATACGGACTGATTGAACCATGCTAAAATTTAAATATATTTTTATTTTTTATAAATTTTTAATAATTTATTTAATCAAATTGTCCGGACTAGTAACTTGATTGGTTCAACCATTGGTCTGATTCAAAAAACATTGGATATGATCCCGAATACAAAGAAAAACTTTAAAAGCTTGAAAATACTAATGCCTGACAAATGCCCGTATTTAGATACTCGTATTCGACATTTAATAGGATACGGGTTTAGAGATATGACCCCCTATGGGACATTCATTTGTATTTGACATTTATTGAGATCTAGGTTTATGTCATACAAGCATTCGTATTTGTATACGACATATCTGACATATAATTACGAGGATATGACCTTATGAAAACAGGAAAAACTTAAAAAGATCATAGGTACACATGTTGGACAAACACCTGTATTTATCACTAACAACTAGCACTAGAATCTGAGTAACATAGAAACCATCGGTGCTGCAATAATGCATTTGATTATGTTGGTAAGGTTCACCAGCTGAGATACAAGACTGCCATTTTTGTTGGCATTTTAGCTCTTTCACGTGTGCAACAATAATTATATACGTAAGCTACATTAACAATCACTCAACTATGTATTCTTTATATTTTTTTATCATTCTACTATGAAAAGTTATAAAATAGTCATCCAACTATTAAATTTTGTCTTTTGGTCATTCAATTATATTGAAATTTTAGGTGTTTTCATTTTACTTTAGTTAGCTAGTGATCAAAAAGACAAAATTAAAAATTGGGTAATCATTTTCTAATTTTTCATTGTTGGATAATCAAAAAGAAAAAATATATAATTGAATGATTACTAATGTAGTTTACACTAATTATATGAACTTTCGAGATTCAATTATGATTACAAGTGTGACCAAACATGAAATATTTTGGCAATTCCAACTAGAAAGATCAAAGATAAGCAATCAAAGCTCCATTTAAGTTGAAAGGTAAATAATAATAATAATAATAATAATAATAATAATAATAATTGAATCTCGAAAGTTCATATTATTATTATTATTATTATTATTATTATTATAGAAGTCTAATTTGGGCAGCTCATTGGAAAATTGGAGCTAATTTTCATATAAGAGGAAAAATTGAAGCCAAAGTTTGCAAATAAAACCAAAAGTCAGGTTATGTATGAAAATTTTATATATTGAATTTTGGACTTTTGAGTTTCAAAATTAATATAAAATTTCATAAAAAACCATAAATAAAATTTTGAGCTTAAAATGAGAGTAAGTCTAGATTGAAAATGCTTCTATACTTTAGATAGAGTAAGGCTCGAACTTGAGGTTTTAAAATTTTCAAAATTTAACTTTCATTTTAAATGTCATAAATTTATATCCTCCAAAAGATATAACATCACGGATTTTTATTCTTTTAGGATCAATTAGGAGTGCAAATGAAACATTAATGTTTACAAATTACTCGAGTTCTACTTCAAACAAACTCGAACTTCATTTGATAAGTAGTTCAATTATTGATAAAGCCAAATTTGAACTTTGTAATACTTCACTCGAATACTCGTAAACCTCATCAAGCTTTTCATTTTTAATATATGTTTTAAATATTTTTATATTATTAAATTATTTTATTGTCATTAACATATATTATTAACCCTAAGCATAATTATTAAGTCAATTTAAGCTTGAATACATATAAGCTTAATCAAATTTGAGTTTGAGTTTTAGTACAAAAATTGATAAACGAGATTAATCGAGCTTGAGCTCCAGTATCTTGATATATCTTGAGGTTAATCAAGATTCAGGGTGAATATAAGGGTGGCAAGGAGTGGCCTTGCCCCCCTCCAAAAAAAGATAAAAATCATGCAATTTTATAACATATGATAAAATTACAACTTGAGCCCCCAAAAATGAAAAAAATTATACAGTTCCTTTGAAATTTATGAAATCAAAACTTAATAAATGATAAAATAATATTTTAACTAGAGGTGCTCGTGGCCCGAGTCAGACCGGTTTGGGGCCAGACTTATGCAATATGTCTAGACCAATTTTCCAAGCTTGAGCCCAGTCCAACCCAAAAATTGGGCTTACTTTTTATCCTTGAGGTTTAAGAAAGGTAAACTTGGGTCCGACCCAAACGCCCATATTTGATTATTTTAAGATTAGTTTTATTTAAAAATAATTTTAAAAAATATAATACATTAATTGCATTAAAAACGCTAAAATAAAAAAACTTTTAACACATTAAAAAGTATTTATATTAAAAACACTTCCATAAATATAATAAATATTTTATTATATTAAAAATACAAATAAATATAATAAATATTTCATTGTATTAAATATTATTGTTAAAGTTCTATATTTTAGGTTGGATTATTTAGTTGGGTAATTTTTTGGGTTATGAGTTTAATTATTATTAGGTTAGTGATTTAACATAAATATAAATATATATAATTATTATTTAACATATATAATTAATATAATATTTTTTTATAACATAATATATTCGGGTCGAGTCAGGCAAAATTCTTGCCCAAGACCCGACCCATATATAAAACAAGATTTAAAATTTACCCAAGCTCATTTTTCGGGCCTTATATTTTGTCTAAACTCTTTTATTTTTCGAGCGAGCTTTCGAGGCTAAGCAAATAACCCGACCCATGACCAAGCCTAATTTTAACTTCTTAAAAATTTATAATTTAATCCCGACCCCTATTAAAAAGGATTTTCTAAATTTACCTTAAGTTTAAAAATAAATATTTAATCGAATTTATCCGAAATTAAATTTCGAATAGAAATAGCCAATATTAAAATTCAAACACTAAAAGTCGTCAGAAAAATGTGAACATAAAAAGGGTCATTTCTCGGTCTTTACTCCGTCAAACGCGACATTCATGAACTAGGCTTTTGTTTGACATTGACTTTAATGCCATCATATAATACCAATTTCCACAAATGAGTTAATTTGATTGGTTCATTTATGTAATAATTATAAAAAAAATATTTAATTTAAGGATTTTTAGGTCAATTCGCTCCTTAATATTCCAACTTTTCTGGAGACTCCAAGTCAATTTTCATCTATTAATTTATTGCACTATTTTTATATTAATAAAAAATTGTCATATAAAAGAACAATGTTTTCTGTAATTTAATTTTTAAACCGTATTAAATGTGTTATACGTTTATATAAATTTTAATGGGGTAAATTTAAAAATAGTCACTTTTATTTGTCTCAAATTACATTTTAGTCACTTATGTTTGAAATATTACGTTTTAGTCTCTTATGTTATCGTTTTGTTACGAAGTGGTTATTTTACCGTTAAACTCTGTTATCTCCCTAATTGTAGTCTTACTTGACAGTCCAAATGGGTTTTAAATGTCAACTTAGATGTCCAGTTACTGGAATGAAAATAGATTTTTAATTAAATAAATTTAATTTAGATTGTCATGTAGGACATCCAAGTTGGCATTTTAAACCTATTTGAATTGCCACGTAGGACCATCGTTAGGGAGGTAACGGAGCTTAACGGTAGAGTGATCACTTCGTAATAAAACGATAATGTAAGTGATTAAAACGTAGCATTTCAAACATAAGTGACTAAAATGTAATTTGAGGTAAACAAAAGTAATTATTTTTATAATTTATCCAAATTTTAACATATCAATAATTCGCATAATAAAATTATTTTAATTTTAACATTTGTTTTTAATTTTCATTTTAGCCTTAACTTTTAATTTTTAAAATTTAGTCAAATTATTTCCTTTTATAAAAAATTGATTGAATTGTTATAATTTTAACGGTAGATTAATGTAAAACTTAACCTTCCGGTCAAAACTTTCAGTAAAAAATATTTTGACTAAATTTTACATGTTGAAAGTTAAAGTAATAAAAAATAAAATCGAAATGTCAAAAGAGATAAATGTTAAGAGCTAAATTTATTATCATACTATATTTTTTGTTTTCTATATTATATTATATTTTATCGTGTCTTTAATTATTTATTGAATACATTTCTAACGAGCATGCAATTATGATAATTTGCGTTATTAAAATTATGTTTCGAATTGAATAGTAGAGAAAAATTTTATGTTTAAATTTGATGGATAAAGAAAACAACATTGGAAGAGCTTTGCCCCCGACTTAAAGATCCTGACTTGGCTCCACTCAGAGTTCGATAGAATTTGATATGATTACCGAATACTGAAAGATCTTGAATCTATATATATTTAAAAAATAAGTTACCTAAAATGCCTACCAAACCTTATTTGTATAAGACGCACAAAACAAGTAAAGATGAAGGGTATATTTGTCGTTTCATTCCTTCAAGGCAACGACCAATGACACGTTTAAACTTCAAAGCCTCGTAATTGTCGTACATACTTCGATTCTAAGAGCAACAAACATGTTGGAGCCTGGGGGAAAGACTGTTTCACGCGCTTTGGCCTCGCGTGGGTACGTTCATCTCACTATTTTTTAATATTATTAAAAGTTTTTATTTTTTTTTGTCTAAAATTCTTGCTACATTGAATTCCGGATAAATTAAAATTCGAGTTGGACTGAACTCTTGAGCAAGAGTAAAAAAATTTCAATATTATATTCTCTATCCACGAGACTCAAATTTAAAACATTAGATAAATTAACATTAAATTTTTTATCGCCTCATTTAATAAATCTCGATAGTTTTATCAAGTAAAATTACAATGAATACCCCTATACTAAGAGACAAATTGTATTTTGCGCTCTTTACTAAAAAAAAAGGGTAAATTGGTCTCCTTTTTTTAGAAATATCATCTTTTTCTATTGTTAAAAACTGTTATAGCAGACAAAATAATCAGATAGTTATATGTGATGTGTCACTTGTACATCATGCTAACTTATAGAAAAATCTTTTAACAGTAAAAATGAACAAAATTTTTATCAAATATTGTTCTTTGATATGACATTTCAATCAATCAAAAACAATATGAGTACTGCATTAGAAAAAAGTGTTAAACTTAGATACCAAACTATATATTAAGTCTTTTTATAATTTTATAATTATTTTTAAAAGTAATTAGTGGGCATGATGATTGCGATGTTGGTTTAGTTTTGGAATCTTGGTAGAGAAACCAAAGTCTAAAATAGGGTTAATATACAGTTTGCTCCTTGAATTTGTTTAAAAGTATCTAGTTAGTATCTAATTTTTTTTTATATTTAGTTCGTATTTGAACTTGTATTATGTTACCCAAGTAGGTATTTATGCACTAACACCGTTAATTTATATTAACGTGGCACTGATAACTAATCTTATAGTGGCACGTGGAAGCCTCTCAATATGACATGTGGCAGACAAACTAATTTTTTTAAAATATTTTAAAAATATAAATTAATTTTTTTACTAAAAAAATATAAATTAATTTAAAAGAGTACAATTTTTTTAGACAAGTTCAGGTGCCAACTACGTATTTGTTTAGACAATTCAGGTACCAACTAGGAACTTTTGGATAAGTTTAGGGGGTAAACTACATTTTAACCCTTAAAAAATTAACGTTGTTAACAAATTAGGACAATGTGTACGACGAAATACAAGTTCAAGTACTAATTAGATAGGAAAAAATTCAAGTACGAACTAAATACTTTTAGATAACTTCATGGGGTAAACTACATATTAACCCTTTAAAATATTGTCCTATTACTTAATTTTAATTTTACTTGTTCCACTCAAGAAAAAAAATCATTTTAGTGGTTAATTTAATCCCCATATCTAACCTACTTTCTAAAGTTTTATGTAGGAAAATGGTAAAAGATAAATGTCAAATTTATACATGAACTTTAGTCAAATGTGTAATTTAATACATGAATTTTGATTTGATATAATTATATACATAAAACTTGAATTACGGTTCATATGCATACACAAAACTTTTATTTTGATTCAAATCAAAATTTCATATATAAAATTTTCATATGCATGACATTTCACTTTTGATCAAAATTCACGTTTAGTTTTGACAAATATCCCAAATATTAATGCATATATTGAATTCGTACTTTTTGAAGAGATCAACTCTTTCAGAAATAATTTTTGAAGTATCATTTATTGAGTAGTCGACTTGTCCTCTAACAACAAAAGAAATTGTTACTGTGTCGGGGTTTTGTCCCTAGCTTCCGCGAAAAGCCATGTACAATTTACAACGATGAGAGGTATATTAGTATTATGTGTAATATTAGTGTAAGGGACTTGAAATACCAATCTTAAGCTTAAAGGTTAAACATCCTTGTAAGTATAATATCACTATATTTAATTTCCATAATTATAGCAATATTAACATTATTACTATTTCTAATTTTTAAAAATAATTATTTTATTTAACTTTTTAAATATTATTTAATTTTAACATTGTACCGTTGAAACTCGTCTAAACTGTAATAAGTTAAAAATATTTAATTTTTTTAAAATAAAGAAAATAATGGATTCAAATATTTGATCTAAATTAAAAATGTGAGTGAATTTATATAATAAATATCTAATATTTATATCTACTTTGAATCTGTTATAAATAGTAATTAAATTATTCAAATTTAAATGGTATCGATCCATAACATAAAATATCCGACTTAATGAGACCAATTTCGTTATATCAATTTCGGTTTAGATGGCTTTGGTAGTTAAGTTAATTGTAAATTCTATTTATCTAGTTATATTCATCGATTATCAATTATTAAATTTTATATATGAAACTGATTGATTTAATGTTTTAATTATTTAAAATAATATATATTATTTTTATTATTTTAATTATATATTTTATAATATATTTTAAATAAGTGAGTTAAAAAATCATATACTAAAAATCTCATAGGAGAACATTTTTTTATAAATTTATTTCCTTTATACCAAACGGATAAATAATTAAATTAAAAAACGTGTCGGAAAACATTAATTAACCCTAAACGAAGACAGTTAATTGAGAAAGGCAAAGTGAGTTACACGCGCTTACAACGCGATTAGATATTTTAAACAATTTGATTCTAGAATAGAAGCATGCTGCATATTTTTGTTTTGGTTAAAATTTTCAAAAAATCCCTATACCTTTTAAAATTTTAGAATTTAGTCTCTATACCTCTAAATTCCTGAAAATAAAAGTACGTGGGCTCAATTCTAAATTTTCAAAAATTACGGAGACTTATGACATATTTTGAAATGTCACACTAACAAATTTAACCTAAAAAAATTAATAATGTTAATAGTTGTACCAGAATTTTGAAATATAAAAAATAAACTAAAATCTTGAAAGGCATAATGATAAATTTAACCTTCAACATTTACATTTTTGTTATTTTGACTTTTATTCTTTTTTTTTTAGCTAAATTTGATCCTTAACCTTTCAAAAAAGAGTCAAGTTGAATTTTTTTAACGGAAATGGTGATTAAAACATTAATTTTTAACGTTGTTAGCTTGACAACTTGTATGGCAATCCATATGTAGGTCATGCTAACATAACATCATTTGTCTTATATGTCTCATCATAAATAAATAAAAAATTATAAAGATAAAAAAATCAAAATCAAAATAAAAAATATATAAAAAGTTTATAAAATTCAAAAAAACTAGCACGAAGTACTCGTGGACTGTCATGCAAGTTGTTGTGTTTAAATTTTTAACATTTTAGTTAATATTCTCGTTAAAGAATATCATTTCGACTCTTTTTCAAAAGGTTGATATTTTAAATAGACTCTTTTTAAAAAGTTAAGGGCCAAATTTAGCTTTAAAAAATGGTTAAATTGACAAAATGTGTAAACATAAGAGCTAAATTAAACATTATGCCTTCTAAAAATAAAAGTATAAAGACCCGATTCTAAATTTATGAAGCGTAAAGGGACTTATGACATATTTTAACCAATTATTAAACTAAATCGCCGGCTGTTTGGAAATTAGCTAAAATACTATATTACCAACCCGCCAGCTCTGTCCCTCTCCTTCTCCATTCTTTCACAAACAAAAACAAATCAAAAAACAAAGAATTCAGTTATAAACACGTCGAAAATTTGTTTAAATTATTGAAGTAAATAATTGTTCTTTTTAATATACAAATTTATTTATTTATATTTGTTCATCGTTTCATGCTTTTGGCTTCCATTAGATCTTCATTGCCATTTTTGTTTTTTTTTTTTTGTTTTTTTTGGATCTTTCAAATCCAGAGATTTGAAGATCGCTTCCGTTTTCTTCGATGAGCACCATTGCGGAGGTAACTTTGCTGCTTCTATCATTTTTTAAAAAAAGAAATGACCATTGTTTGATTCATTCATTGTTGAATTGATTGATTGGTTATGTTTTTTTATGATTGTTATGAACTATGGAGAGGAATTGAATGATCAAGTGTTTTTTTGTTGGATTTGAACGAGTCTTATAGTCTAGATAGGTTAGATCAACGAGGTCTTTGATTTGAGTTGACTTTTTTTTGTTGTCAAACTTTTTAATGGAAGTGATTGAAAGATGCTGCTGCTGTGTTTGGTTTTAATAGTTAGGGGAACAAATCTTTACGTTTCTTTCTTTCGCACATGTTGAAAAATAGTGTTTGCTTTTGAGCCTTTTAAATTGCACAGAGAAAACGGAAAAAAAGTAGGTAAATTTTGTATACTGGTTGTATTTATTTTGAAGTATAGAGCGTTTGCTTGAATTTACTCTTCTTTTTAACTTTTTTTTTTTTACCTATATGTAGCTTTAAGCTTAAGGGATTGATCAGGTTTATCTTGGTATTTAAGTGTACCCTTTTAATTAAGTTCTGTTTTTCAGATATGATGGATACTTGTGTTACAAACTAAGTATTGTAACTCTTTTTCACCTATGGTTTCTTTTTACAGATCACATTACATTGATCCATTGAAGAATCTGGGGTTGGTTGTTGGATACTGATTGATTACCTTGAGGAGGAAACTGAAACAAAGGAGAAACACATGAATATAGAGCACTTTTGTTTATACTAGATGAAGGTACCTAAGGAGTGGCGATTAGGTAGCATGGGTGATACTAAGATCTTGCCTGGATCTCGCCATCGCTCTCCTTTGAAGAGGCCAATATGGATTATTTTAATGGTTTCTTTTGTCAGCCTTTTTCTAGTTTGTGCTTACATCTATCCACCGAACAGCGATGTTGCATGTTATGTATTTTCTTCTAGAGGTTGCAAGGTCCTTACTGATTGGCTTCCTCCTCCTAAAAGGGAATTAACTGATGAGGAGATTATTTCACGGGTTGTGGTTAGGGATATTTTGGATACACCTCCAGTCGAATCCAAAAATCCTAAAATTGCATTCATGTTCTTAACTCCAGGTTCATTGCCATTTGAGAAGCTTTGGGATATGTTCTTCCGTGTAAGTTTTTTTTGGTTGTTGTTGCTAGTTCATTTTTCCCTTCCGTGATCTAATGTCTTCATATTCTTCATGGACTTTATTTTTTATTCCATTAAATCTCATGGTTATTATCCTGAAATTCTGGTTGGTCATTTTACTAGTTTTTGTGTCCAGGAATTGCCTAATATGAATGAGAGCCATATGTATTTCATTTTAGTAAAGAACATTTCCTTTGTTGATTGCCAATGCAAATATGTTAATGTGTATGGCGAAGGTATTAGTGAAATCAATCTGGCTTATTGTGAATTGATATAATTGCTAGGGTGGAGGACAAGGCAGATTCCCCTGCTTTGTATGATTCAGGATGTCTGTATCAATGCCTTTTGGTTATATCGACTGTCTGCTCAGTCTGTATTGTTTCTGTTGAATTCTTGCAGAAAGGAATTCTAATAACTTTGTATATCTTTTTCCGCATTTTTGGTTTTTGAATTATAATAACCATGTATCCTGATAAAAAGGTTTGCTCAATTTTCTTGGCAGGGTAATGAGGGAAGATTTTCTGTTTATATCCATGCATCAAAAGAAAAACCAGTGCATGTGAGCCCTTACTTCCTTAACCGGGAAATTCACAGTTCTCCGGTATGTTTCTTAGATCAAATTTTGTGGTTGAGCTTTGCTATCTGATATATGACTACTTCAACAATTATTGTACGGTTAGTTTTTCTATTGATTTATTTATTGACACTGAATTTGCAGGTTACATGGGGAGCATTTTCTATGGTTGATGCAGAGAGACGATTATTGGCATATGCTCTAAAAGATCCTGATAACCAACATTTTGTTTTACTCTCTGACAGGTAAAATATAGTTCGTGTCATTAACACCCCCGCCCCTCCCAAAATATACATATATATATATTTACTTGTACTTTTACCAAATCTGAAGTATTGATGGTGACATTGCAGTTGTATTCCATTGCATAATTTTGATTACGTCTACAATTATCTAATGCATGCTAATATGAGTTTCATTGACTGGTGAGTAGAATCTGAGAGTATTACACATACACATACGCATAATGGACTTTGTTGCACCATTTCCCTTGTTTGAAATTTATCCCACCCACTTTGTTTGCCAGCTTTGTGGATCCTGGACCTCATGGAAATGGCAGGTATTCAACACGCATGTTACCTGAAGTAGAAGAGAAAGACTTCAGAAAGGGTGCACAGGTATGTGTTAATTGATATTATAAAGTCTCTTATGAACTTATACAGTGTCTTGTTGTAGCAAGTTTAAATCATTGAATTTTATGCAGTGGTTCACAATGAGGCGGCAGCATGCTCTGCTAGTCATGGCTGACAGTCTTTACTATTCAAGGTTTCGGGATTACTGCAGGGTAAATTTTATTAAAGTATTCTGTTCTCGTTTCGAATTTACAGCAGCCTTGCATTCATTGATGAGAGCGTTGGTTCACTTTTATTTGTTCCAATTTTAATGATTATTCTTTGTATTCACCATTTCGACTATAATGTTGAAACATAAGAAGAATTAATTTTAGGTGGCCTAAGTGTAACTTCTTTTGGTACATGATGCCAAAAGTAGCTCTTAACAATTGCTGTTTATCGAAAGCATTACGTATCCTTACCATTGTCTGTTAGACTGGTCTCAACTATCCTTATTGATGTTTATTTCCGTCATTTTCTAGCTTAACTATTAGCATTAGCACTAAGATAGTATTTCTAGCTTTAACAAGGGCACAAAATGATAGAATTTGTGCCTAAGTTTATGTTGCTGACATTCAGTCATTCACGTTCTTGATTATAACAGCCATTTGCGGATGGCAAAAACTGCATTGCCGACGAGCATTACCTCCCAACCTTTTTCAATGTAAGAATCATACTCTGCATCATGTTTCATACATTTCACTTTAGCTTCTTCTAACGCTTGTTCCTTTTATCAGTTGGTTGACCCCGGTGGCATCGCAAACTGGTCAGTAACGCGCGTTGACTGGTCTGAGAGAAAATGGCACCCTAAATCATACAGGGCACAGGATGTTACATATGATCTTCTAAGGAATTTTACGGTACACTCTATTAACTTATAATAAGACCTTCTTGTTTAACAAATACACTACAAACGTGTGGTTCCTCTGTATGATGATGAAATATCCAGAATTATGAACTAAGATTCTGACGGTTTTTATTTTATTCTTTTTGCAGTCGATTGACATGACCACCCATATAACAAGTAACGCTGGGGTATACATTCCGCATATATTTTCCCATGCTTTTAGGAGTTTGTATAGTTACTAGATTCCGAATATAGTTTTACGTTTGACCGTCCTTTTTGTAGGGCGAAGAGCTGCTACAACCTTGTATATGGAACGGTACCAGACGACCATGTTACCTATTTGCAAGGAAATTCTATCCAGAAACCTTAGATAAATTGGTGACACTCCTCAATTTTTGACTGAATACTTTGGTGGGATCGGTCATATTTTCTTCGTTCCATCTCGTTTTTACGTAGAGGTTTATACATTTGTAAATGGCTTGTTTTGCAATCACACAATTCTTGAGTGCAAGGGTAACAGGAAGAGAACAACGAGGATGACAATCGAACAAGGCCGGAGGGCAACGAGTTTGTTAGGGTTGCGTCCTTCCGGACAGGTAATTTATTGTCCATTTTCTCCCACATTTTGTGCCATTGATCATATATGAGAAAGAACATGGGGGAAACTCTTGTTTTTTCTTCTGTAAAAGTTGCAAAACATAACTGGTGCACCCTTTTCTAGAAATATAAAGGCTTAACTTTTAAATCCATGCAAGATGCATATTTTATTTGTCATTTACAAGTTCGCACTGTTGAGTGATGTCACTTTGATTCTTCATTGTTTTTAAGGTATTGTTATATTATAAGGACATGAGCTTTTATCCTTCAAATACATGGACAAAATTTAGAAAAAGTTTATCATAATTTTGTCCGATATATAGCCATATCCAACTTTCACACCCAAATCAGAGTAATACAAGTATTCTTGTTCGATCATGTTTTTCTTCGAAATTTATTAATTGAATCGAGTAACATAAGTGTTCTTGTTTGATTATGTTTTTTTTTTTCGGAATTTATTGATTGAATTGGTTTTGTATTGAATCATAATTCTTTGGTATAAGTTATAGTATTTATTTATAGGTGTCTACAGTATTTTATAGCTTGAATTGAAATTGAAATACAAATTCATTTTTTAAAGTAGTTTTATTTAATTAAATAATTAAAATTGAGAGAGAGTAGTTGATTATTTGGCTTTCTAAAGTGCCTAAAAACTCTATCTAAACGAACAACAAATATTATTACGATAAGTTTCAAATAGTTTATATAAAATCTTTTAAAATAATTATTTAAAACCACAACAACATGGTTTGAACCTTTGACCAATTAAAGGTCAACCACAAATATATATATATAGAGAGAGAGAGACAGATTTTATATAAAAATAAAAGAACAAAAATACCTTCAAATTATTTTGTATTTTCCTTTTCAATAATTTCACATTTGGGTTAAGAGATGATGAACGTATGATACCAGTTCATACATGTATGAGTATGTATATGGATATAGAATATGTATCAATGGAAAAGATGTGAGGGGTGGTTGGACAAGAAATTACCCGTCTAGGACACACCACCAACAACTTGCTAACCTGCAGTTTTGCTCTAATCCGTCCAAAGAATTCGCAGTCAGAGATGAGGAGCATCATCAATTTATGTAGGGTTTCTGGGTAGAATTTCCTTGCAAAATAGGTAAAATGGTTGTTTGATACCGTTCTTTAGGCAAGTTGCACCTGCTCTTCGCTCAATGATAAAAAGAACACAACAAAAAGGGTCAAGAATCTAGTAATTTTACTGACTCATAAATGTGCAAGAGAAAGTGTTTGAAATGTACAAGTTTTCATCACTTATTGCATGGATCATCGTATTACTATGGTATTCCAATATGACAAACCATGCCAGAATTCATCTATCATACAAAGGAACCGCAAATTCTAAAGCATATCGTTAAGGTAGTAAGTTGTTAAGTGTTGCCATTTTCCTATGTTTGTGCAAAAGACCAAAGGTACGTTTCTTAATGACCTTACTACCTCGCACTCATTAGCATCAAGAGTGGCAAGTCATTATCACAATGGGATTGCTTAAAAGATAAGTTATAAGCACATGTACCATGATATCCTTTAGAAGCTCATCAGTAACATCCCAAGCCAGATGATTCTCAACACCGCTTTCTTGCAGACCAGTCAACAAGTGTTACTGACCGGTTTGCAATATCACCAAGATCAACCTTCTGAGGACATACAAATGAAAACAACACTATGAGAAGTTAATGTGAACAGAAGGAAACAAGAGTCCAAAGTATGGTTCTCACCTGGAAAAATGGCCAGCATGTAATGTGCATCAGCAATGCAATTTCTGCCATCCAACCCCGGCTGTAATAAACAAGAACATGAATGATTGAGTCAGAAACATAAAACTTGTACATGCACGGAGTACGATTAACAAATACTTATACCGTAATATGGTAAAAATACCATGGAGGCCTTTGTATTAGGGGTTAGATTGCATTTTGCCCACTTTACTAAAAAAAATAAGCAAATTAGTCCCTGTACGTTAGATCAAAGAATAAACTGGTTCTTCTGATAAAAATTCCATCCATTTTTACTATTAAAAACTGGTACCTGTATATTAGCATAAGATACATGTGGCACGCCAAATGTAACTATCTAATTATTTCATTAGCCACACCAGTTTTTAACACTAAAAAGGGATGAAATTTTAACAAAAAAGACCAATTTACTCTTGGATAAAACGTACAGGGACTAATTTGCCCATTTTTTGAGTGAAGGATGCAAAATGCAATCTGACTCCTAGTGCAGGACTTCCATGATATGTTTACCACCAAATATGATTTTTGTATATGCCCCAATATTGACATGAAACCTACAGTTATGAATATCATTACCGACAGCTTAACATGAAGAAAGGATCCAAACTATTTAATTGCTTCAATTAAAGTAGGTAGACTTTACATTACCTACCAAACTATTTAATTGCTTCAATTAAAGTAGGTAGACTTTACATTACCTAATGGCTATGTTGCTCTGACTTTTCATTTTTCTTGGAGTACCCATGTCTGACACCTGCATCTTGCCCATTTCTGAACTTCAGTATGAGGATATGATCCTCCAAGGACTCTCCAAATGTATGAAAATCTCAAAAAACAAATTTAACCAGAAACAGGCAGGCCTGCACATGAAAATGGTAAATTCGATCTCAGAAAACATGCTAGTGCATGTGTGTCTATATGTAGAGAGGCAAGTACTAATTAGACTAGCGGAAAAGGGGTAACATGTCATAATTGAAGTGCATAATGGAGAAACCAAAGTTACCTTCTGGAAGATAAGAAGTTTAAATGGCATGGTTATCGTTTATCAGAAACAGACAAGCGTTAGCCTGTAAGTACATTGCTTCTTGTCCTATCTCCCGGGCAGAGAAAGTTTTAGGTTTTAGACATGGCAACTAAATAATAGTAATTTGACTACATATCTCCCTGCAAGCTCGAAAGCATATCATTCATAATTTTATTTGCCTTGTGCAGCTCCCCTTTCGAACAGAGTGAACTAAGTAAGGAATAGTAAAAGTCAAAACTACGAAATTGAGATTCCTCTTTTCCAATATCATAGCATTCCGCTGCACCATCTGAATCGGATATTTTGTTGGATCCAGCTGACACGGTAGAGACTGCAGAAAGAGTTTCACTCTTCAAACCATTGTTCAGTGCTTGAGATTCTTGATGAACGGTGAACCACTTTTGACTAGGAAAAAGTATAGATGCGATTTCATTAAGAACTACCAGAGCTTCTTGGATACTTCCTTGGTCACATAAGAATACAAGAAAACTTTCTATCGACTCTGACTCGATCTTGGTATCAATGTTATTTATCAGCTCTACAACAGATTTTGTCTGAAGCATTTCTCTCAAGATACTCCTTGCCTCTTCCATCCTTCCTTTCGCACAAAGACCTCGTACCATATGAATAAAACCCAAGAAATCAGGAGATACATTTTTCATTTTGAACTCGGAATAGAATGTAAGAGCACCTTCCATGTCACCCTTCATACAGTACCCATAAATCAGAGCACTAACAGTGAACTCTTCAGGCTTAACACTCTTGTTCTCAAGATCAGATAGAAGCTTCAAGGCTTCATCCATTTGACCAAACTTACAGTAATTGTCAATGAATGAATTATATACACGTATATTCGGTTTACATCCCTTGTACATCATACCATTGAATAAATTTTTGGCTTCCAGCAGTAAACCTTGCTTACATAAATTATCAATTAGTGTTGCATATGTAACTGTAGAGGGAACCAAGCCAATTCTTTCTAACGAGTCAAATAGTCGGAGTGCTTCAACAAGACACCCCTGACAACACAAGCCATTTATGACCGAATTGTATGTTACAATGTTCGGAGTAATCCCATTATTTTTGGCAAAAGAACACAGATTTAAGGCTTGATTAGGGTATCCTTCTTTGCAAAGGGCATGAACCAGGAATGAGTAATCAACCACATCCATATCAGCGAAACTTTCGCTAGCTTCTAAGATAAGTTTATATGCATCCAATAACCTACCCTCCTTTACAATGTTTTTCAAAATCGAGGGAGGTAAACTGACAGTTGATACTTGCTCCTTCATTTTCTTGAGAAACCGTAGTGCAATGTCCGTATTATTAAGACACAAGTATTGTGCCAAAATCTTGCCAACAATAGGCTCAACAAGGCCATAGTCTTTCAGGAAGAAATTGAGAAAAGGGCCAACTAGAGACGTTGTCCCACCATAAATAAGCTTTTCTAATACCAAATTATACGAACTTTTCATCAAAATTAAACCCTTCCTCCTCATCACGAAGTACACTTCAGTTGCAGTTTCAACAAAACCTCTTTTGCACAAGAAACGGATAGCATCGTCACATAAACTATTGTAAGTGTCTGACCCGAAATTCTCGAGTTTGTAAACAAAATTCATAACTCCCACTGCACCCATTTGAGCAAAAGCTGCCCGGATCAACATCATAGAGATACCCATGTCCAAAATGAAACCTTTCTCACCAAGTTCAATAATCACTTGAATGGCCATATCGACCATTCCCTGTTTGCATAGCCCACTTATTATACAATTATAGCATGCAACAGAAGAAACTAATGACACCCTATACTCATCAAATACTTCAAGTGCCTCCTCTATTCTGCCCACTTTACAGTAGCCATCAATCATTGTGCAATAAGTAATCGAATCTGCATTTAAATCCATTTCCGGCATTGCTTGGTAGAGTGCACGAGCATCTTCAAATGCACCAACCATAAAGAATGCTTTGATAAGTATGTTACATGCAACAACATCCATACAAAGACCAGATTTTTCCAATTTTTCTTTCGTCTTAATAATTCCTTTTATATTCCCTTCTTCGGTATAACCATACAACAGAGTACTGTATGTTATAATATCACCGGCTACTTCTTTGAATACATTATCTGCTTCAGATGTCCTCCCAACCTTACACAAACCATTGATGACTATGTTATAAGTAACAACACTTGGCTTAATCCCTTTCTTCTCCATTTCATCTAACAAATGGAAGACGCAATCAAAATCTCCTTTCCGACAAGCTCCATCAATTAACGTTGCATACATAAACTCATCCACTTCAATCCCCATATCTTGAACTTCCTTGAACAACCTAAATGCCTTCTCGAATTTCCCTTCCTTACAGAAACCTAACATGATTGCCGTATACGTAATCACATTCGGCATCACCCCATCTTTCAACATCTTCTTCAGAAATCCAACAACCTTCCCAACACTACCTTCCTTCGAAAACCCATCAATAAGGACAGTGTAGCTCACAGTATCAGGGTTTATTCCTCTTTCAACCATCTCTCTATATTTTCTCAAAGCCTCCATTAAACACCCATTTCTAAAATACCCTAAAATCCAACAGCTATAAAGAATAGCATCCAAAGCCAGCCCTTCCTTTTTCATACTATAAACCAACTCACAACCCTCATCAAATTTACCCAACAGATTAAAACTGCTTAAAAGAGCTGTATAAGTAACAACATTAAGCTTTAAAGCTCCTGAATTCATACAATTTTCGAAAAACCGAACTGCAACTTCAGGTTTCCCAATCTTACAAAAACCAACAATCACTGAACTACAAACAAAATTATCAAAAGGGTATCTAACATTATCACCTGTCATCAACTCCAACACCTCAATTGCTCTATCCATATTCCCTTGAGATACAAAACCATGAATCAACGAGCAAAAAGTAAAAGAAGAAGGCAATGTACCAGAATCACTCAAGCAATCCTTTAACAACAAAAGACCCTTCTCTGGGTTGTTTCGGATGACACCAAATCCTTGAATTAGAGAATCCCAAAACCGAGTTTTGGGGAAATCGGGACATTTCGACATCTGGGTACTCACCAAATGTTCGGCTTCTTCGAATTTGTGCAATTTGAGGAGAGAGCAAATGAGGATCGAGTGAGTTTGGGAATTGGGATTGATTTTGTTGGAATCCAACTGAGAGAAGAGATGGATAACGGCGTTGAATCTTCGGGAGTGGGAGAGAAAGAGAAGGAGCTGGTTGATGGATTTGAGCGTGGGGGTGAAGCCGCGTTTAAGCAGTGTTTGAAGAGGTGGGGTTTTAGGAAGGGAAGAAGATGATAAACGAGAGAGCCTTGGGGGTAAAGACATGCCTCTCCTCTTTTTTTTCTTTTTTTTTTTTGAAGTGATTTGTTGAAGTTTGGTGTTTGTAGTTTGCTCAATGCTCTGGACTGGACATTGTTGCCCTTCTGCAATTTTCTTTCTACTTCCTTCGGTTTTTTTACCCCAAATAATCAACTCTTAAATCAATCGGTCCAGTTTATGAAAATAATGGTGAAATTTTAATTTAAAATCATAAATTTATTTCCTTTCTTAGTTTTTGAAATTCAATTGTCATATTAAGTCACTAATATTTGTTGGATCAAGTGATAACGAGTTTAATATCTCTTAAAAGTATTAAAAAATACAGGAAAATTTTTTATCTCTCTTTTAGAAGGAGTTCGATTAGTCTTGATTTCAAATTTAGTCGATGCTTGTTCGGGAGAGTTAGCTCTTTCAAAAGAAATTTTCAAAATGTTATCTGCAGGTAGTTAATTAGACCCAAACAATTGAAGGTCCCTTAACGAGGGTTTAGTATCTCGTGCTCTGTCAAGAGCTAATGTGCCATGAGTGGCTATCTTGAGGGCCTAGTTTATAGAGTCAGAAACGTCTCAACTGTATATGGGTATACAACCACCCATCAAGGCAATGTGAGCATCTTGCCCTTGGTAGGGTATATGGTACCACTTGATGGGTTGTCGTATGCCCACGTACGGTTAAGGCGCTCTCGATTCTGTGAACTAGACTTTCAGAGTAGCTGCTCAGGGCATGTTGACTTTTGGCAGAACACGAAAGACAAAACCCTCTTAAAAATAATACTTTCGATTGTTGAGAATCTAATTAGCTACCCGATGAACAACACTTTAAAGACTATTAAGATCACTTCAACAATGCTCAATATGATTAATAGACATTGAAAAATCTTAAATAAATCAAGCCAAACCCTTAAACAATGGCTTAGTTATTTTCCTCATCTACAACGTTCAAATTCACAACCTTAATGCATCAACTTTTTAACATTTGTGTGTTTATATTTTTTGCCAATGTGTATATATATTTTTTATGGCTTAATACATCATTTGATATCTTGTATTTGGTAAAAACTATTTATTTTAATACCTAACAGTAATGGTATTAACTTTTTAATGTTTAATTTGAGTTTTTGGTTGATTTGATAAAAGTTAATTACTAATACTATTTTTAAATTTTTCATAATTTTGTAAACAGAATAAACTCAATTTAAATTATGAATTTTTGTTTAATTTTATGTTCAATTTTTATGAAAGTTGATTTGATAAAAGTTAATTGTTAATATTATTAATTAATTATGAATTTTCATCAAATCACTTTTATCCAAAGATTCTCAAAGCAGGTTTTCAGATTTTCAGATTTAGACAAATAAACCGACCTTTAATCAAGGTTAACAAAAGGAAATTCAAAGAGATAAAAGGGAAATTTTGGTTGTCAATCCAACAAAACATAATACAAAATAGTAAAGGAAGCATTTTTTTTATGGAATTAGCAAAGAAAATTAGTAGCAAAACTTATAGAAGGAAGATGCTACAAGTCTCCCCACGCTATAGCATTTACCTTTACAAACTACTATTCCACATCTATATATTTCAGACATATATATAATCTAAAACCCATATCTTATTACCACAAATTACAAAGAATAATAGTACGAGGACCATTTCATCTACAATTACTACAACACAATTAACCAATCACAATCCTGAATTGTATAATGATCCGTGAAAATATTATCTGAAATCCATGTTTGAATGAACTGAGGACCGTGTAATTCAGTGTTGTGATTGAATAATTGTAAGGTTGTAGTAAAACGAATTGCAGATGAAAATGCTCCCTAGTTCTGCTTACCAATTTAGTCTATCGCCAGTGTCCCATAGCCACCACTGGTATAGTTACCTTGTGCCCTCTGCTGCCTTTCATTGTGATCTCTCCGAAGCAGTAGCTTCCGGTTACTGATCGAGTGGTAAGAGTGACCGAGAACTTTCTTGATGCGCCGGGTCTCAAAGTCATGGCTGAAGGCCTGGTTTCGATGGCAATGGATGGATGCATTCTAGCTGTGATGACGTAGGTTTCTTCCTCAGCAACGTTTGTAACGGTGCGAGTAACGGTTTGAGTCCCAACCAGATGAGAGATTGTGATTGATGGGGTGTTGAGATTCGAAGGGCGGCCAATTGTGCTATTGCAGGGGGAGTTTGTGTACTTCTTTATCTCGTGAATGTCAATACCAGGTGTGGTGCACAAGAATCCAACATAATCCTCATAACCTACAAAAAGGCAAGGGGAATGCAAATAAAGACTCCGAATGATTTCGCAAAGCTACAAATAAAGAGGCCAAGATCCAACGCAAAAAGCAAAAATACCTGCATCAAAGATGAGTCCGGGATCCAAAGCAGCTCTCGGATTAACATGACCACTCCCATAATCAAAAGGAGTGGCAGGGACAAGTTTCATGGCCTCTGTTTCAGAATACTGTTGTGCTTGAAGAGGCCTTCCTGCTCGGTCGAGCTTTGTTGATGTAGTCATCAAGGCTGATTTTATAGCAGCGGGGCTCCATTGAGGGTGTTTCTGCTTCAAAAGAGCAGCTATCCCTGCTATATGTGGTGCAGCCATACTGGTTCCAGATATCAAAGCAAATCCTTCTCCTGCTCAAAACAAGGAAGATTAGGTCTGAAAATTTTCACTAGTTGAGAATACAAGAGAAACAAATATAGAAACCAAGCACATCTTTACCAACGAAATTAGGCTCATCTGTTCCATTTGGAGACCAAGCAGCCCAAATTAGAGAACCAGGTGCCAAAATGTCAGGCTTGAGAAGATCTGCATCTTGAAAGCTGAAATCTCTTATGTTAGGCCCTCGAGCAGAAAATAGTGCAACCTCTGGTGCAGATTTATGGAGAATTGGCATCAAACCATCCCCGATGCTACCAATAGCTTTGAAGCTCTTCACTCGTCCAGTCCAGTCTCTCGGTGTAGAAACATTATAGTAGTCAATAAGATCCTACAAAAGAGATTTCCGAAAGACAAATCATAAAATTTAGCATCATTGAGTTAAAAAGAACAGTTAAAATTTTGGCCCGGTGAGAAAGCTATCAGCTTTGCTTATCATATCAAAAGAACAGGTAATGGGAGCAAGGAGATTTACCATTGTCTTTGGGACATCCGTGATAAGGATTCCGGGTATGCCAACAGGAACAGGATCAAACTTGGTTCCAGGAGAAACATTTTCCACTGCAAGAACAAAACCAACCGCACCAAGAGCCTTGGCTGTTTCAGAGACTTTCTTAATTGATGCAGTACCAACAACAAAGTTGAAGGAATAGCCACAAAGAAGAATGTTCCCCTCAACCAATTTCTTGTTTAAAACTTCTGGCCTTTGGCAGTCCGAGGGACTAAACTTTGTCGCTGAGGAATCTAGTAGCACATCATTAGCAGCAACCATGGTGTAGGTTTGATTTGGATGAGTAGAAGCTGCAATAATCCATAAGTTCCAGAATTCAGCTCTAAAGAACACAGATTTATCCAAAAATACTAAAAGAGCCAAGGAATTGGCAAGGATCAGCTACAATGCTGACGACGAGACTAATGGCACATTTGGCCACAACTTAAGAAGGCATCAACTAAAGAAAAGCATTAACTAGAAAGAGGAAGAAGTCTGAATCCCTATCCTGACAGATTAACAAAACATGTCATCTCATGTGTAGATACCAAACCATTTTCATCTACTGTTCTTAAGAAACATTCTCAAAGGGTCATACCAGACAAATAAATAAACACAGTTGATGTAACTTACGGGACAATCCAAGTCCAGCTAAAGCTTTTCCATTTCCCAAGTTCAGATGGTTTTTGTATCTACGATCATCAATTGCAGCTGCAACAGATGCTATCCACGGGCTATAAGAAACCAAAGTTTTAGGGAAAGGACCTCCATTTCCAGCTGCCTGTGCTACAAAAACACCAGCTTTGACAGCTGCAAGAAGTGTAGCATCAAAAGGATTTAAAAATGTGGTCTTCGTGTTTGTTGGAGGACTATTTGGTCCCACAGAGAGACTGAGAATATCCACACCATCATGAACAGCCTGTTCATAAAAGTTGTCAAACCACAAGTTTTTGACAAAAGAATAACATAGAAGAATGTAGAACTGATTGGAAAATAGGCAACTTTTAGAATCAATGGATAGCAAAAAAACAGCTCTTCCTTTTTTTCTTTTCAGGCGTATCACAAGCAAATTCAAATTTTACTCTATATTTTCTGTCCTGGCTTTTTTTTTTTACAGGTTCACATTTCAACTTAAGATAACCAAAACAGATTCACATTTTTCTTGACAAAGGAGGATGTCAGTCATCAACATCTTCAATTCAAAGATAACCATCAAAGAAGTGTTCTTTAAACAAAAACATATCCAAGCTGTGGCTCAATTATTAGCAAGAGAGAGCCATACAAGACAATATACAAAAGGAAGATCCTTTATCTGGTTACCTAGAATCCCAAATGTTAGATGTAAAAGGAAAACACTACCCATAAATAATGTTGAATTGTATCTCAAGCAAAAACTAAAGCTCAAAACAGATGGGAAGGCAAGTAAACTTAGCAGTAATCTTAAATCAACATAAATAGGAATCATGGAAATAAATATTCCAAGTAAAAATCGTGGCACACCTGGTCAATTGCAGCTACCACATCTGCGACAAACCCTCCAAAAAGCCTGTATATTGCCTTGTAGACAGCAATCCTAAAACAAGAAAACAAAAGAAAAATGCCAATTCCCATATCAAAGAAAATAAAACAGCTTTTTAACTTAAATCTATGCAATCTCTACCTGGCACGAGGAGCCATTCCACTTGCTTTTCCAAATTCATGCCCATGCAATCTAACAGGAATACCATTATTCCCAGCGGCAATAGCTGCTGTATGACTGATATACAGTGACATCCAAAAAAGAGGAGGTTGTTAGAATGAAATAACAGATACAATTTTTTAACTCAATACCAGTAAATTTATATAAAAATCTTCCATCAAATGCTAAACTTTTTCCAAAGTGAGAATAATAGAAGTTCTGTAAAGAGAAGTTTATGCTACTTAGTTTTACCCATAAATGCTGCAAAAAATTAGAGGTAGTCTTACTCCATTTTATGCTCATTAAACATATTGAACATAACCATGTTGGAGGAGCCAGACACGTGTCACTGTCCAACTATCACGACTTAGTCTAAGTACCATGGTGTCAATATGATTATACAACATAAATAATAGTTTGATTTATATCTGACATTTTGTTGATATATTTGAGTGGGGATAATTATATTTTATGTTATATTAAATGCATATTAGCACTTACACAAGCATGTAGAACATTTAACTATTACATCCTTGATCAGTATATTTCAGCCAAACAATCACATTCCAACTTCTGATTCTCATACGTTCACTTTTTTTGTTTAAAACTGGAATGAGCTCATTTAGGTCCTTAAGACTTTCCTTCATGTAATGAAGCAAGGATATAAAAGTTAGACCTCTCTTGAAGGTATATTTATTAAAGATAAGGTGGCATATTTTTTTCCTATTTAGAAAATAACTGCAAAATAATAATTGCAACTAACCTTCCATGTCCATCGCCATCCATGGGAGAGGCAAAATCAATAGTAGGATTAAAGGCACCAGCTGCTTTTGCAGCTTCAGCAAAATATTGGGCTCCAATGATCTTGCCATTACAGAAGTCCCTCTTGGTATCAGGGTCAATTTCGCATTTTCCTCTGTACTTTGGAACAGGTCCATATGGGTCATCGTGATGGGCTGCAAAGCTTGGATGATGTGGATAAATTCCTGAGTCTACAAATCCTATCACAATGTCTTCTCCGGCCCTGTCAAAGCCACCTCCTGCAGGCCATACACCAGTTGGGAGCCCCAGAAATTGTGGAGTGTGTGTTGTAAGTTTCCTCACCTTCCAGTCTCTCTCCACAGACTTTACACCAGGAGCACGTTTTAGAGTTTCTGCCTACTAATATATTGTCAAGGTGTAAGGAACGATAAAGGAGAGACTGGATTCAAAAAAAATTTTGCAGGTATTCGTTCAGCTAAAAGTTATTTCAAATACAACAACACGGTATGTGTAGCAGCTAAAAAGTTATTTCACCTGTTGGGGGGAAAGGTGAACTGAAAAGCCGTTTATCAGGTGTTTATAACTGTAGAGTTTCTTGTAACTCCCATGCTCAAACAGCATACCAAGTAGCATATCATGTTTCTTTTCAAGATGACTAGCATAGGACGTTACCGATTCACTGAAACGATAACAAAAGAAAAAAAACGGAAGGGGATTATTAGCCAAGCAAGCATTGGAACATTTTGATCAACTAAGAGATTGCGTGAGCCCATAAAATTTGAGTGAAAACAATACATGCCAAGGCAATACGTAAGATACCAAAAGACTTTGCAATAGTAGACTCAACCACCTTATTGTTTTACATGAGAGGTTTCATTAATCGCATAGGAAGGTAAAAATTAGCTCAATTTCGAAAATAATGGTTCAAACTTCAAGGCATAGAATTACAAGGTCTTTTCTAGGAACTCACAGCACTTACTCATGTACAGATACCTATGTTCTTAGCATATTTGAACATTCGAGAAAAAAATCAAAAAATTAAATATATTCATTTTGAACAAATATTCATATATGATGTTATCTGCTTCTAAATCCAAATAACATAAACTAATACTATATACAACATAGTTAAGTCAAATACTCAAATCATAGTAATATTTTAGGCCCAAAAATGTGCATAGATCATTCAAACACGACAATTGCTGAACAGGATATCAAATAAGTCCAATATGAACCAAAAAAAAAAATCAAATAAGTCCAAGACCCCACAGCAGAATCTGAAAACAATTATATATAAAATAAATAAATAAGTAAACACATCCACACAAACACAATGGGAAATACTAAGAAATTTACCTAGTAGTGTCAAGCTTCTCATCTGACTCTACAGCGGTAGCTTCAAAGCCATTTTCACCACCTTTGTAGCTAATAATAGGCTCACCTTCTACAGTCACTATGTAAATCTCAGCTTTTCCATTAACCACAAGCCCCAATAGCACCAACAGGACAGCCCAACCAAGCCCTGACGCCTTCATTTCTCTCGCTTCACTAGAGATCTGCTTCATATTAAATCAGTATTTCAAGAAAATTGCTGGGTTTTTCTAAGTCAAATTTAACAGCAATTACCTTTTTTGTTTTTTTTTTTTTTTATGAAAATATTTTCTTGTTTCTTGAAAAGGCAAGAACTATAGTTTTATATGCAAGGAACAAGACTGTAAAAGTGATTATTTGATATCGACATTTATAGAGATGAAATAAATAAACTAACTTTGGCTTATAGATCTTTCCTGCTAAAAATAAACTTATTTCAGTGGAGATTGGATTTAGCTGAAATTAGTTTAGCCCTTTTCAGCTACTTCAATAAACCATATTATTGCATTAAAACCAAAAAAAAAAAACTATATTATCATTTTCTATAAGAAAAAAAAACAGTACTTAAATCAGTAAAAAAGAAAAATATAAATAAAAAACGAAAATATTACCGAAGAGACACTAAAAAACCCGATCCAATCCCGCCGGAAGCTCACGTTTCTTAGTTACATTCACGTCAACCTGCGTCAACGTCCTTTTTATCTACGATCCAAACAAAGAATAATTACAAAAATGAACTAAAAAAAAAAAGAAGAAGAAGAAAAAGAAAGAAATACCAGAATCTCCACAAGCATTTTCGGTGGTAAAGAAGAAGATCATAACAATATCACTCGAAAAAATTAAATAAAAAATAAAAAAATAATAAAGGAAAAGAAAGGAAAATTTAGACTTACGCAAGTAATAAAGGAGCGAATCAAAGAAGCTTTTATAACACGATTTTTACCAAAAAAAAGATGAGAAAAATGATTGGATCAGAGAGAGAATATAGTTTATTCACATTTGCAGAGATTTAATAAGTTCAGATAGATCCTTCATTCAAAGAAAATAAGAGAAAATTGCTGTGAAAATAACACACACACACACAAAAGAGAAACAAAAACTGGAGATCTAAGCAATGGAGAAAGTAAAGTTCTTTAAAGGTTTATTTAGCAGTGTGTGTGAGAGTAGAGAGGAAGAAAAGAGTTTAAGTGAGTCTGTGAGGTAGGTAGTTTTTCTTTTTTTTTAATAAATATTCTATTTTTACTTTTTAAAAGTTTAATCATTAAGTAGTACAATTTATACTAATTTAACCATTACTTAAAATTGTTTTAATTATAATTTTGACCCTTTTTAAATATTAATATATTACTTTATTAAACGCGTAAAAAAGTAAAAGTAATAATAGAGGTTTAATTTGGTTTTAGTCCCTTTATTATGGTGATTTTTAGATTTAATCCTTCCATTTTAGTTTGAAGTAATTTGTTTTTTGTTAGAGTATGACGTAATTTTCAGAGAGGCTTAGAAATTCAGTAAATAATGTTCAACTAATAATGAATTTATATTTTATCTAAAGAGGAAGAATTGTATAAAATAGGAATGTAAAATAGGATATTATCTCTTTTTAATAATTTTATGTCACATCAATAATTTAATCTTGAATTATAGTATTTTAATTTAATTTTGATTTTTTAAAATAAAAATACTGATGTAACATAAAATTATTAGAAAAAAGATGATTGAACGTCACTATTTTATATAATCATTTCCTTTATCTAAATGCTTAAAATTGTTTAAAAAATTCACGTATTCGTTTCAATGGTAACAATTGACATTGTTATGATATTATCAATTTCAACCTACTAATAATATTATAAAAAATTAAATTAAGTGAAATTAAATATCAATTAAAATCATATTTAGTTACATTATTATCAAATATGAGAAGTAGACTTATTTTTAATTGAATAAACAAATTCAATTAATAATTTTAAATGATACTATATTATAAATAAATTTTAAAATAAGCTAATTTTTAAAACATGATTTTTTATACATTTTCTTTTATTATTCTTTAAACTTGATAATTTTTATCTTAATCTAAGGATCTATTTTTATCACATTAGTTTTTGAAATTAACAATTTTTTAAATTTAATCTTTGAATTCGTTATGTATGATGATACTTAATATTGTATCATGTCTTCACTAAAAACTTTTTATAAAAACTATTAAACTATTTATAATTTATTGTAATTTTTAGACTTGATATATTTGTAAAAGAAACTATGATGATGTGGCACCTACTTTTATCTTAAATTGTGTCGTGTCACCATGTCTTTATATAATCTAAGTTCAAAATTAAATTGAGAAAAATTATCAAATTTTTGAGACTAAATTTAAAAAATTATCAAGTTTAGGGACTAAATGTTACTTTATCCCTTTCTTTATATAAGAGAGATTGTCTACAAACCTTAGAGTAAAGATTGTGGCGTAATAGTTATATAGTCGAAGTTTAACCCCTATTTATGGAAATAAAACACATTTAGTGATCAATCATTTATTTTTTTAAGAGTATATGTGACCAAGAGTAAAATTAAGGAGGCTGGCAGGGCCTTAACTCCTTTAAAATGAAAAATTTTTTATTTAGATTTTTTAAAATTTTTAAAATTTTAAATTAATAAAAATAAATTTATATTTTTATTATTCTATACAAATTTTTTGATTTCACTGCTGGCTTCGATGTGAAATTATTCACTGCTAATAATGATAAAGAGATAAAAAAAATAAATTTAGAGCAATAAATAAGTTTAAATGAAATGATTATGACCCAAATGAAGGTGACCCTACCCTTATTATTATTATTGGTCAATTAATGAAATTGCCTTTTCATTTTTTTTTTTCTCTTGTAGTAGTTTTTGTTTTATTGTTATCTTTAATTATTGTTAGAGAGAGACATTCGCGCGCAAGCTGTCGGGTGACTGAAATTACTTAATTACCCTTGAAATTAGTTATAATAGCTAGTTTGATAAGTGGGAGAGCACCTTGATTGGACCGGAACGGACGGATACAACTGCTGCTATTTAATTTTCCCGCATTTAAGCGCGTTTCTTTTTCTTTTAAGTTTTTAGCCCTTGAGAAAGTTTTTATTATGATTTGGCCCTTAAACTTTGTTTTTGCTCAATTTAGTACTTAAACTTCACTTCCGTCAATCGGTTTAGTCCTTTGAGTTTAATGCTGTCAATATTTAAACCAGGTGTTGTGGTGACCCAATTAAAACGCGCCATGTCTACTTTTTTTGTCCTTATAAGCAATCTAGATAGATTTTTATTTTGTATCTTTCGTATCTATTTTATGATCTATATTAGATGTTTGTGGCTGCCCCTCTCAATATCATCTCTAGGGTTCTCACACGTGTTATCTCCTTGGAAATGCAACGTAAAAGTGTTTTTTAAGACATAATGACAATTTTGACCCTTATTCCTTTTTTTTTTCTAATTAAATTTGGCACTCAACCTTTTGAAAAGAGTTGAATTTGATTAGACCTACCCACGGACGGGGCCGCACACCCAGGCTTGAAGGCCCGCTTAAAAATAGGAGGGTTTAGACAAAAATACGAGGCCAGAAAACGGGTTTAGGTAAAATTTGAAACTTGTTTTCTATATGGGTCGGGCCAACCTTGGCAAGATTTTTGGCCCAACCGAATATATTATTTTATAATATGTTAATTAATAATTAATATTTATATTTATATTAAATTACTAACACAATAACAATTAAACCAATTACCCAAAACCTTAAAAAAACGATTATCCAACTAAATAACATAACCCAAAATATAAAATTTTAAAAAGTATATTTAATACAATAAAATATTTATTATATTTACGGTAGTGTTTATTGTATCATATTTTTTAAAAATTTACTTTTAAATAAAAACTAATCCAAAAAATCAAATATAGGTAGGTCAGGCCAGGCCCGAGTTTACTTTTCTTAATTTGAGTCAGGCTAGACTCGGGCTTAGAAAATTGGTCTAGATATGTAACACCCCCTAACCTCGAACCGTCGCAGGAACAGAGTTACGAGGCATTACCGGACGTATCAATCAACTTATGAATAATTCACAAATAAAATAACATTCATAGCATAATTTAATTACTAAATCCCTATATCAAACTCTCAAAGTCTAAAACATACATTTAAGTGAAATGGGACTCGTTTAAGTACTCCAAATTCTTATTTTTTTATTATTTTTTTTAAATTTCGACAGCATTTCAGCTTATTTTTACATAAAACCCCCTGCAATTAAAATCATATCCATTTCAAGCATAACCAATTCAACCAAATTATTTCACACATTCATATTCTATTCTGAATACCTCTAATCAATTTAATCAATATAATATCAATTTAAATTTATCATTGTACTAATTAAATTGAAATGGATAAACTTTTTCATTATAATTCTTAGACTTGTAATACTAATATTTTAAACCATTTATATTCAAAACATAATAACCTTTATACATATCCTATGTACGTGCCACATTACCAAAAGAAAATATACATCACCAAAAGTTTGCTGAAGTCGGGTCTGGCTTTAGATCTTTGGTTCAAGATTTGACTTCTATAACTGCATGACGGAAACAACCGTACGCTGAGTATGCATATACTCAGTGGTATCACTATAATTCAGTTTATAATTAAATACATTAAATCACACACATACTTCTACATTACAATTATCATCACTTAATGAACAATTCAATCTTTCGTGTTATCATTCAATTATATATATACCATTCTTATTTCTTTATTTCAATTCTCAACTTTCACATATGCCATATCATTCAAATTTAGTTTTATCAGTAGATTTATTTCATTTGTCCCTATTAACTTGACTCGGACTCAGCGGATACACGGATTTCAACCAACATACCTGTACGGCACAATGTGCCTTAACAGTACTGATACCTAATCAAGAATTAGTAATGTGATATTCAACACACAAAGTCTGAATCATAATGATATGAATAAAGATTCGACACACAAAGTGTCGGATCGATAATGAGAATGATAAAATAATAGTAGTCGGCATATAAGTGCTCGATCGAAGGCAAGCAAAAACCCGTACTCTTCCATATCCTATGGCATGCCAACTATATCCGATTAGCCCGACTAGTTAATAGGGTATTTAAATCATTTTCAAAGATAATTTCCATTTCGATTCAATATTAATTATAATTTATTATTTTGATCAATTTTCACGATGTCTGATAATTCACTTCATTAAAAATTTTACAATTCAATGCAAGATATCGTAACATTATTCATAATTTCACAGTTCAATTCAAGATTCAAAACAATATTCAAGATCCCATAATTCAATTCAATATCAATTTCAATTTTAATACCCAATCACAAATTTTATCAGTTCATTAAATACTTACCTTAAAATACTTACCACACATTCATATTAAATTAAACACATATTAATTATAAAGCTTGAGTTATAGTGATACAAACCAGAATTCTCTTCGGATTTAATCCTCGACGATCTTTCCTTTTCCTCTTTGGACCGATGCTTCAGGCTCGATATTAGCAATTAAATTTCAAGCTTTAAAATCTTAATTTTCCTTTCTTCTTTCTTTCTTTTTCTTTACTGCTCTATTTCGAAATGTCTTATGTTTCTTCTTTACTTTGTTTTATTTCTTTATTTTATTTCATTTATTTTATTCTTTCATTTTATTAACTTTATAATAATAATACCAATAATTATAAATATCTTATTTAGTAACAAATATATATATTACAATTGGACACACATATATCTTACATTTGCCTATTATCATCAGCATCCAATTGTCCGTATTTTATTTAATTTATATAATTTAATATTTTAATATGATAAAATCTTTTACTTAAATAAAAGTAATTAAATAAATATATTACAAATGTATAAATATATTCATTACACTTGTATAATTTAATCACCATACATTTGTCTTTATTTTAATTTATTTTAATAATAATAATAATAATCATAATTTAATAATATAAATTATAATTTAATAGAATAATAATAATAATAATTAATAAATATCTATATACTTAAAAAAGTAATTAATAATTAAATTATATATATTTACATAATTAAAATCTAAAAATATCTTAGATTTTAACATGTTTGCCGCCTCAACTCATGCTAAATGGCTTAATTCCCATTTTAGCCCTTTTACTTTCTTTTAATCTATAATTAGACTTCCACTCTTTATTCAATTTAATCCTTTTTGCTAATTACTCTAAATTAAGCTAAATTTACTTAATTAAAACCTAATTAGACACACCACTAGGCTCATAAATATTTTTAATAATTATTTTCAAACTTATTTCACTAAGACGGAGGCCCGATAACACACTTTTCCGGTGCCCACGGATTTTGGATTGTTTCAAGATACCTTGCATGAGCTTGATCTGGCCCACGAGAACCTCTAAATTTGACCATCAATCTTTTAAAAAAAAGTCAAATTGCTATTTTTTTTAGAAAATATTGACTAAAATGCTAATTTTTAAATATAGCAACCTGAATAGCAAATTAGGTGTGCTTCATGTTATTTTTCATGAATTTTTTACACCTTGTTATCTTTCCTAAGTTTTTTTTTCTGTTATTACTACATTATCCTTCCCTTCCAAACTTGAACTCCGTCGAATCCAACAACTCTCCCTCCCATAAATCCCTATTTCCAAATTCTTGAAAACCCAACAAATATACTTTGTCATAGGTAAAAGTTTCTAGTGTCCCTACAATGATTTCATGACATCAATGGTGAAAAGTTGCTTGTTTTTATATCATCTTTATGTTTTAATAGTGAATCTGATATGTTTGGATCAGAACCCATAAGTGGAATACTTTCCTTCAAAATAAGTAGAGATTGTGTTTGTTTTATCCTTCAAAACAACAAGAAAATTTAAGGGTTTAGAGCAGAGACGAAGTCAGAACAATTTTTTAGGAGTGGTCGAATGAAATTTTAATTTTTTATAGTCTATATCTTTATAATTTTTAAAAGATTAAATCGAATTTTTATAATTTTAAGGGAGGCCAAAGTGAAATTTTACCTTTACTAATTTTAAATTTAAAAAAAATTAGAGGGCCTAAATGACAATTTTACATTTTAGGGGGGCAAGGCCCATGCCAACCCCTCTAGAATCGCCTCTGGTTTAGGGAGTGAAAATTTTAATTATGTTTTAACAAGAGTGTTAGAGTTTGTGTGACCTAAATCTTGTCACTTGTTAAATAAATAAATACAGTGACAAAATAAGGGGACCTTTGGGGGCAAGGCGGCAAGGGGCCGAGGGCCGATAAGGACCATGCCGCACAAGTAGAATCCGTATAAAACTAATAATCCGTATAGAACTACATTTCTTCTATTTGACATTGATTAGAATAAGGTTTTTCAACCTTTAGATAGATGTAGTCGAAACTCCTCTTGTATCATTCAATTTTCAACATTAGTGAATTTCTCAGCCTGTAATTTTTTCCCGAAAGGGTTTCCACGTAAAATCTATATGTTTTATTTTTCATTTTCTTATTGCTTTGTGATCGTTCTATTACCATTATCAATGTTTATTATAACAAAGAGGATGAGGAGGAGAGAGAGAAAAAATGAGTTGGGAAGAGAATTAAAAAAAGTTTATTAATTAAATTAAATGTTAATAAATATGCTTTTTTAATTCCATGTAGATGATGCGGAAAAAATGCCACATGGCACATTCTGTTTGACTCCACAAGTTAACGAGAGCTTTTTTACAGCATTAACTCTTAATGGTTAAATTGGTAAACAAAATTAAATCCTAAGTATCAAAGTGGGTCAACAAAAATTAAATACTAAAGTAAAAAAAGTGGTATAATTTAGGGGCTAAATCAATAATAAAGCCTTTAAGAAATTAACTTTTTATTCAAGTACAATTTTAATTCACAGTTACATATAATACATCCAAAGCTAACCTTTGTAACGACCCGAACTTTAAGATTATAAGAAAAGTGTATTTTTGGGTCTCTGTTTCTGAAAAATGAATTAGAAAATATTTATTAAAAATAATTATGAAGTTAATTGAGTAATTAACTAGGCTTTAATTAAGTGAATTTAGCTTAATTAAGAGGAATTAGGAAAAATGACTATAATTGAACTGTACAGACCGATAATGCCCTGTAATCCTGTTCCGGGGACAGATAAGGGTTAGAGGGTGTTACAAACCTGACCTAAATAGTAATAAATCCTTTAGATTAGGTTGTGCATTCGGTTTTTTGTTAGTTTTTATTAACGAGAACTACTTAACATAATTAGAATAAGTGACTTAATTTGTTAACAATTGAAAATAAGTAATGTAATTTGATTAAATTAAAAAATTGTGACCTACATTAAAGTTGATATAAGTTAAAAGGACCTAAAATGCAAATAATCCTACTTTTGTTATAAGTCTTTTAACTTTTTTAACTTGTAACCAAATAAATAAGGGTAAACTGCAACATAAGTCGCTCTAGTCTTTTTTGTCAATTTAGTCATTCTAATTAAGATAATTGCTCAAATTGGTCATAGTCGTTAAAAATCTTGTTAATCCACAAATGGATTGCTGACGTGGTATTTTTTGAATTTTGATTAAGCTAGGAATCTCTCTGTAATTAGTCTAAAATATATATTTTTTTGTTTATTTCCAACATAAGACTAAAACTCATAAGTTTTGTCATTTTTTTCTTCTTCTTGTTTGTTTCTTGGGAAAAATAATAGAAAAAAATGAGAATAGTTTTGACTTAGAGGTTTTACGATAAATACTATGTTTTCCGTGTTTATTTGTGCTCGGATTCTGCTATTTGCTTCTCGGAGATCCTTCGCAATTTCTTCAAGACTTGATCTTAATATGGTAAGTTTTCTTTTCTGTTTTTTTAAAGAAAATTTTAGTCTTCTCCCTTAATTCTTAAATTTCCAAAATTAGATTGTGTTCTATTTTTTTGCATGTGTTTTTGATTTATTAACAAATCTAGTTTGTTGTGTGTTTAATTTTTTAATGAAAACAGTGATTCCCTAAATAAATTTTTTATATATAAATATTTATTCTCTTTTATTTTCATAGTAATTATGTTATTATTACTAGGTATTGAATGTTAATAATGAAAGGATGATTTAATTTGAGGGTACTCAAGACAAGATTTTAAGGTTTTTTTTAAAGGGATTTTTTAGTTTTTTCTTCTATTTTATCACTTGCATATTTTCTCTTAAAAATGTTAAGAGAAATTCAATTAAAAAAAGAGAGATAAGGTTATCTGAGTAAGAAACAAGTCAAAACTATTCTCATTTTCCTCTATTACTTTTCCTATGAAACAAACAAGTAGAAAGAAAATGAGAAAACCTTAGTCTTATGTTGCAAATAAACAAAAAAAAAGTGCTTTGAACTAATTACAAAGAGATCTCTAACTTTAGTCAAAAGTAAAAAAAATATCACGTTAGCAATCTGTTGGTGGATTAACGGAAATTTTAACTGTAATGACCAATTCGAGCAATTAATTTAACCAAAGTGACTAAATTAACAAAAAAAATTAAAGTGACCAAAATAGGAATGATGCTGTTTTAGAGTGACGTGCAATGTAGTTTACCCAATAAAAAATTAAAAAGCTAAAAAAAATTATTTGATACAATAAAATGAGTTTTTAAACTAGACAAGCAAAACTCAAAAGATGAGGTGTATATAAAGGCAAAGCCAAAAAGAAATTGTTAAGGTGTTAAGACAAAAAAGTCAAATTGTTGGGAACCAAACCCATATATTTTATATTAAAATAACCTAAATTGAACTAATAGTTTTCTGAAGGGACTGAAAATGGAATAAAGCCATTTCATTAAGGGGGCCAAGGACCCTATCATCCCCTAGCATTCTGCCTACATGTATCTTATTTAGGGTGTAATAAAAATTAAATCTTAAAAAAAAAGATAAGGGATAGTATTTAAAATTACTTATGAAATTAAAATACTGCATTAACAATGTATTAAATATTAATCCAAACTTTAAAAATTAGTATAATGATAAATTTAACCCATAATGTTTACCCTTTTTATCAAATTGGTCTTAATTCTTCATTTTTATACTACTTTGGTCCTCAACTTTCAATATTTAGTCAAACTATTTTCCTTTAGATGAAAATTTTGATCAAACTATTTAAATTTTAACGTCAATGACATGGTAACCCATATAGCAGTTCGCATGTGTTTCATAAAAATTAAAAAATTAATAAAATACATTATTTTCTACAATGTTCATTTTAAAAAATTATCTACAGTGAAATATATGTGAATTGCCACATGATTTATCACATAGATATCATTAAAATTTTAATTGTTCGACCAATTTTTTCGTAAAAGAAAGATAATTAAACTAATATTTAAATGTTGAAGGCCAAATTGATCAAAAGAAAATAATTATGACAAAATGACCAAAAAAACTTTAAAGATTAAATTTATCACCTCATAATATGTATAATAATTCAAAAAATTAACTTCTCACTTAGAATAAAAACTTAATTAGGTACAAATTAAAAGATTATATTTATTTGAATGAAATAAAGAAATACATTAATCAATGTGAAAAAGTCCAACATTAGTTTTTTAATATTTTAATAAAAATTATTTTAAATTTCAAAAAGTAAAAAAAAAAAAGGAAGAAGAAATTTTCAATGGTCAGAAAGTAAATGTAGAATATGAAGCAAATGAGCCAAGTTAAAAGTCAAAAGGTTCCCACAAATAAATTATTTTTTCAAACTTATTGTGATTAATTTCCTAATTTTGATTTAAAATGATTAATTAACTATTAGGCATATAGGCTTAAAGCGTGCAAGATGCGATTGGGACATGTATAATAATATATATATATATATATATATATATATAAATATGAGAAAATATTTAATACATTGACAGAAAAATTTTTAGATTTTACAAGCAATGTCAGGGGATTTACAATTGTTCTACAAGGGGTGTATACTAAAATATTAAAAAAATACATGATAATTTTTTTGAATAATCTCGTTATAAGTTTTGATCATATATACTCATTTTGATACAATGACTAGAACTACCTATAGTCTCTCCCCAACACTTGAGGGTTTGTTCTGTTTTCTACGCCGAACTTTGGGGTATCCTAAATGGTTTGTCCCTCATCTAAGGGAATGAATATCAAAAGATTGTGACACAGATAATCTAGAGGTAGTCAAAGTCATTCAAGGGTTTCATTTGACAAAATCCTCTTCAGCTTTATTACGAAGGATATATATGAGATTAAAAGACATTCAGCATTGGAGGATAAGACATGTTCCCAGGGGAAAAAACCAAGTTGCATATCGTATTACGAAGTTGGCCACAACTAGAAGTACAGATTTGCAGGTGAAGATTTACTACCTGTGCTTGAAATTGATAGTTTTGTTAATTTTCGATTATGTTAGATTAATTTAAATAATATTTTTTTAACAAAAAAAAAAGGATAATGCGTTTCAACGCACTCGAACCCCTATCATTCTGCACTGACAACAATGTCCATCTTAATCAAATTAAGAATCAATCGGCACACATGATAGTTTTTTAAATTTGTTTGTGAAATAAAAAATATATACTATTAGTGTATCTAATACTGCTTTGTATATATTATATTATTTTTTGAAAAATATATAATATTAGATATGGATGTATTTAATCATTCATGTGAGGAAAATGTACAAAGGAAAAGACAGAGATTACATTTTTTTTTCTTCCAATTATTAAGTGTATTTTACAGTTCTGTTTGTTTATTTATTCAAAAATCTTAAAAGATAAGTGGACAAAAAGTGAACTGAAAATCTTGAAATAAAAAGGAAAATATTAGATTAAAAAAAAAAAAGAATCATGACAATTAGGAAATAAAATATTCTAAAAAGTAATGGAAGGAAATCACGAGGGAAATAAAAATGGAACTTGATATCTCACCAAACAAAGTTGTTGAAATCTACGTGGATTAGTTAACTCGGGAATCAATTAGTATATGGGTTCGAGTATAAAAATTGAATTGGTTTTTGAACAAATGACTCGAAATCGTAAAAAATCAGAATTTGGGATAGAAAATCGACAATTTAATAAATTTCCAAATTTTTATTATTTTTATAAATGTTTTAATTATTTTGTAATTATTATTAGATCAACGACTTTAAATTTGTTGGTTAATGTGAAGACTCACATCTTTAAGTATTGAGGCTCGAGTCTCACATTGTGTAATTGTGATGTGTGGGTTTATAAGTCCCTCATATGCGTGTTCCTTGTATGGGTTTTATCCATATTATTTTCGGTTTTTCATCTATTGTGTTTTGTATTGGTTTAATTTCGTCCTCATTAAAGGAAAGTACCCAAACTTACAGGGACTCACCTATATGGGACCTTGCTCGTCAAGAAGACGCAAAGACCGCTACTGGATCATAAGAAAATTTATTAAGGGTGTGAAAAATAAAATAGAATAAAATAAATAAAAATAAAGAACACATAAATTTTACGTGGAAACCCTTTCGGGAAAAAAACCACGGGCAGAGGAGAAGAAAATTCACTATGTCGAAAAATTTTTACTCAAATACAAGAGGAATAGACTATGTCTATTTATAGGCTTGCAAAGCCATATTCTAGTAGGATTGAAACACCTTATCCTAATCAATATAAAATAGATGGAGTTTAATAAGGTTTAAAAACCTTATTCTAAAATAAAATAAAAGAAGTCTAGTTCTATATGGATTTTACTTTTATTTTATTTTCCATCGTATTTTATTTAAATAAGAATTTGGGTCACTTAATTCTAACAAAGGGGACATCTTCAATCTCATCTCGTAACTTCAAAACTATTTTTTTAAAAGTCTAATCATACCCGTCATATATGATTGTATCATAATAAAGTTTTCCGTGACCATACACGATAGAGCATTCATCCTGCGATACTCAAGTATCGTCCAAGATCCTCTCACGTAAAACCTTTCATCATCATCAAAAAGTGTATAAAATAAAATTTCAAGACCTTTCAGAGTTACTCCCTGATATCTCATTACTTTTCAATAGTTCTCAACATGACTGTGTGAACTATCTATAATCACCTTCACCCGATATTATGTCAAATAAATTATTCGTAAAAGGACTAAACAAATAATTGCTAAAATTATATATTTTAATATATTAATTTGTTTGTGCTATGTTGATTCTCTTTATTCCATAAAATTTACTTAATAAACCATAGAAACCAAATCGATTTAATAAAAAAATAACATTTAGAAATGCTTTCTCCATTCTTGCTATTTTGATATTAAGTTATATACTTTTAAAAGAGTTAATATGCAATTTCATCCTTGTATTGGTTTATATTTTTATGATTTTTAAAAGATTAAATTCAAATTATAATATTTTTTGAGGACCAAACTATAAATTTACCATATATTAACTTAATTTTTATAAAATTTTAAGACATTAAAATAATTTCGCATTTTAGGGAGTTAAATGCCCTTTCCACTTAATTTTAAATAAGGATGGTAATGAGGTGTAACTGGTAGAGATTATATTATCCACCTTTATCTCACATTTATACAGATATTAAAACATTCAAATCCTATTTTCTCCTTAAAAATATAATAAATCACTTTTACAAAATTACATATTTTAATTTAATTATAAACATAATTTCGATATCTTATAATTTTTTAGTATTGTCGGGGATCAACACATATAAATGAACAAGTAAAATAAAGTAGGGCAAACACACAAATATTTTATGTGGAAATTCCTCCAAAGAGGATAAAAACTATGGGCAAAGGAGGCTTTGACTTTTCAATAAATGAGTAAATAAACAAAAGTGTAATATAGAGAAAATAACTTTAAATGTACTAAATTAACAATACCAAACCTTGAAAACAAAACTCTAACTTGGGAACAAAATTCTTTCCATAGTTACTACAGAATTCTTACCAAAACTCATATGCAATTTCATCTTGTTGCCCTCAAGAAAAGTCATTGCTGATTGGCATATAAAAATAGGAATAAAATGACCCCTTTAAACAAGCTAAGATTAGAGGTTTAATCATACTAAAATATCTATAGAGTAGTCATAGTTTAACTGGGAGAATAAATCTTGCTTGAAGTTGAAAACGCGGTTACATTAGATGAGATATTGTCGCAACGCCACCCCTACTTCTGCCTTAAGAGATTGTCACGCGTTTGTCTTCTATAATTATTTGCAAAACGTTCAATAAATATAAGGCACACACCGCAAGTATAATTATATTTAAATATATAAAAATATGTTGGAGAATGTATCACATTCAAAAACTAACATTATTAGTCAAGAATGTTTTATATTAATATTTTATATTTTAATAATTAAAATTATTTTTATTGAGTAACAATTAAGCTCACACTTAGCCTATTTAATTTTAGGGAAAAAAGCTAATATACTTTTAAAAGATTCCAATTAATTGGTTCAATTTATTCAACCAAACTATTATGGAATTTCTTTTCCTCAATGAAATAAATTATTATCTTATTATTTAATTTTTATTCACTTTTTTTTACTTTAATTACAAATAGAAATATTTTTGGAGAAAATAAATACTTAAATAAAAATAATATTATTGAGATATTAAATTTTCAAATATTATTTTTAATAGGTTAAAATAGCTATAGTCACAATTTTTTTACATTGTCCAAATCAACAAATTTTTATGTCTATTAATTTTGGTTAAAATAATTTATTTTTAAGTGGTTTTTACAAATATATTATAAACTGAAATTAAATTGAGGATTATTATATTATTATTATTTTGGGAAAACGAGAGATTGAATCACATGTTAGTATGGCCCACTAGAATTTGTCGTTTTGTTTATACACCACATGTGACTGCCCACTTCACTGCCCCAAAATGATTCCAATTTCCATATATGTTCGTCTAATTTTTTTTTAACCAAATTTTTTGTGATAATTTTATTTAATAATCCCAAAATTCATGAAAATTTTATTGACACAACGGATATAATTTAAATGAGTGATTTTAATTAATATTAGAGATAATTTTGTTATTGTATTCTTTTGTCGATTTTTTCATCGTTTTGGACGATTCAATACTAATTTATTTATCGTATTAAATGTTTACAATCACTTCAAATATATCGTACTTTAGTTTTAATAAAGTCAACTGTCAACATATTATAATATTTTATTGATGCAAAAGCTAAAACATTTATTATGTTTGATGGAACTTGTTTTTCGTCATCTACGACGAGTAATTACTTTTTTTTCCTCCTGAATTGTATAGTTTCATTTATTAAATAAATTAATAAAATTACCTTTTAAAAATAATTTAATATTTTTTATAAAATTAATCTAAATTTGCATTAATATAATTAAATATCTTATCTTCTTAATTTTACACTTAAATAATTCTTAGCGGGTTAGCCTTGCATATATACATCTATCAATTGGTCTGACCTGCTCAATTTGGATAGGGGTAGGTTTTTTATTTATTTATTTAAGTTTCTCACTTGTTTTAGTTTACGATAATTCGAGTTTGGGTTCGTATCATTTCAAGTTTTAGTAGTTTTGAATTCTTTGGGTTTAAACCATTTAAGTTCGAGATTGAGTTTTGATCATTTCAGATTTTAATTAAACATGATCGCTTTTGAATTCGAATTGTTTTGGCCTTTCAATTTTAGGTCATTCTAGTTCAGATTCAATGAGTACAATTTATTAATTTTTTATTATCAAGTTGGATCAAAATTAGATTTAGATTTAATTAATCATGTTTTTTTTTAGTTGGAGTCAAAATAGATAGGTATTGACAATTATTGTCACAATTTAGCCATTGAAACATATTTGTTTTCTCATTTTAGTATTTGAATTATCATTTTCATTTCAGTTTACTTAAAAATCAAAGTTACCGATAAAAATGTAACACATGGCATATTATTATTGAGCTTCAGTAATTTTTAAATAAATGAGATGAAAATAACAATTTAAGTACCAAAATAGAAAAAAAATAGACAAGAAATATTATTTATTGGGTAAAATGTCATAAGTCTCAAAATTCTTCATAAATTTGAAATTTAGTCCTTATGCTTTTATTTTTAAGAATTTAGTCCTATACTTTTCAGATTCAAAATTCAAATCTAACTATTAACATTTTAAAATTATATTGTTAAATTTAGGTTCATTACCAATGTCATTTTTAGTTACATTATTATCAAGTGAGTTTTTTATTATTTCAAAATATCATACCAAAAAATAGCGTTAACAATTCATCGAATTTTGAAATTTGAAAATTAGAGAGAATAAAATCATGAAAATAAAATGTACAAGGACTGAGTTTTAAAGTTGTGAAGAGTACAATGACTTATAACATGTTTTAACCTTATTTATTTAGGTAAATTATGTTAGTAGTCACCCGACTATTAGTAAATTTCTTTTTGGTTACCCAACTATTCAATTTTATCTTTTTTATCACTAGCTAGCTAATGTAATAATAAGGACACATGCGCAGAATAGAATTGTAAATTTGTCTAAGTCATGAATTTGGCTTACGGCTCTAGGAAAACTTAGAGTTTGACAAAACCTAAAACACAAATAAATCCAAGTTAAATCTATTAATTGAAAAATAATTAAAATAAATAATTAAGATGAAAAAAAAAAGAATAGTTAAATAAATCAAATGTTTGAACAATTAAACAAGAACAAGATAAAATGAAGAAGTTAGATGAAAAAGATGAAAAGTGACGTGTAAAAAGTCCTAGAAAGATGAATTCACAACACTCTTAAAATAGCTCTAATTTTCCATTTAATAAAGAAAATCTTTCAAGAAAAAGCTTAAAAAAATATTCTCACAGTCTGAAAAGATTATTAAAATCAAAACTCAAGAAAATTTATTAACTTAAAGTGAATAATGAATGAATTGACTGTGTATAATGAATAGGCCTTCATACAAGTTGGCTAAGTACATCAAAATAAAACTCTTAAATATACTGAAATTCTAATCATTCTAAATAAGAAACAATTTTAAACTAAACTTTATTGTTACATAAAACTCACTTAAAAAATCTAAAATTCGGAATAAACAAATAATGAAATAATAAAATCAAATAAATACAATATTGGGCTCATATATAATAAAAATTAAGTCTAAAAATTAAACTCAATATGATTTAAACTCGAATTAAAAGCCCGGAACTCGTAATTTTCATAATTATACCGTCCAAAAATTATGTTCGCGTAGTCTTCACTAAAATGATCATAACTTGAGTTCCTAAACTCGAAATCGAGTAATTCAAAGTATGTTTCGAGGTTAAGAGACAGATCTTCAAATGCTATGAAGACATCTCAACCCATGACAGCTTGGATCCCATTCAAAAATTCGTCTCAAGTTAACTAATCTTTTGATCTTGAAAATTGGTAGCTTAGTTGAATTTTCTTTAATAAATTTCATCTCATCTGTGCGTGTATCATATAAAGTTGGAAGCACCCAAAAATCTGATACTGTTGGGTGACTAAAAAAGATAAAATTGAATAGCTATGTTGTAACTTTTCATATTTGGATGATCAAAAAAGAAATTTACTGATAGTTGAGTGACCATTTTATAACTTTTCATATTTGAATGACAAAAAAAAAATATACTAGTAATTAAGTAACCATTTAGTAACTTTCATAATTGGATAAAGAAAAAACATAGTTGAGTCACCGTAATGCAGTTTACCCTATTTATTTTTAGGTGAAAGAAACAATGAAGCAGGGCGGCCCAACGAAGAAGCCTTAAACCTAACTGAGAGAAGCCCTTCAATTAACACACGCACACACACACACAAAAAAAAAAAAAAAAAAAACTCTTAAATCCAATCCTCCAAATTTCCCAGAGAATAAGGAAAGGGGGGAACTCAAAGCTAGGGTTAGGGTTGAATTTTGCAGAAAATGGCAATGAGGAAAGTTTATAGCGAGATAAAAGGGATGAAAGTGAAGGAAGTCCCTAACTACGTGAAACCGATGCTATCTATGGATTACGTGAAGAAAGCTTTTCAAAAGGGTTTGGACAATTACAATTCAAAGTACATTCAAACCGATTCGATCCAGCCTCTTTACCATGTCTGTTTCGGTGGGATGGCCTTTTCTTACCTCGTCGCTCTCCCAAATGAGCGTCGCCATCTGGAGCACCAGCAACACCCCAAGGAACATGGTCATCACTGATCCCCGCCCAGGTAATTTTTATTCAGGATTTTTAGAGGTTCATATGTGTGGGTTTTGTTTTAGATGGATGATTTGATGCCTCGTTTTTGAAATGTGGGTAAATTTGGCTATGGATCGATGGGCTTCTTTCGATGATGATTTGATTTCCTTAGTATCGATCTATTTTTGCTTATGTAATCGACTGCTGATTTAATAGATGGGTTTTCGATTTCGAATTGAGGAAAGGAAAAAAGGAGATATGTTTGTTAATGCTTATTGGATTGATGTGTTGATGATCTTTTATTGCATATAAATTTGTATAATTTTGGGATTGCTTTGCTGGAGCAGGAGCATTGATATAAGAGATTTGCTTGCATTTTTCCGGTTATATTTTTCGGCCCCGGTTTAGCATTGATGTTTACATAGTATTGCTATGTTTCACAATGCTAAACCAGCGAAAATTTTCGACCTTTAGGTTGAAATCATGGTTTGGCAGCTCGAACTAAAAAGCTAAGAAAATGGAGTTTTTGTAATTTGGAAGCTTGTAAATAATATCTTCAGATCTCTGAACTTTTTATTATTTTAGAAATATATATGGTTCGAGATTTCAGTTCTTTGCACCAGCTTTATCTACCACTTAGAAGTTCTAAGACCACATTTATCACCACACTTTTTTCAAGTCAAGCTTTTTGTAACATTGATGTTAGTTTTTGATGTTCGATTCTAGTGAAGTTTAAGTGATGATGGATTTGTAGTTTTAATTGTTTCGTTATGTACTTGTTTATATTTGGGTGTTTATTGGTCATAGGAGATTTCAACCATTTTTATATGTGGTTTTAGCTAATATTTATTACAAATTGGGATGGAATGAGTGCTAACCTTCTATGATGTGATGATCATTCCTCTATCATTGTTGTTCGGTTTTTTGATCAACTTCAGTTGGACTTACTATCATTTGATAGAACTCATGTTGGATGGATGAAAATGTACACATGAGAACTGCTTTTAACTAATACGATAAAATTTAAAACACAATGAACCTATTCCGATGATGTGCAGGCTCTGAACAGCTTAATATTTATTACAAATTGGGATGGATGAGTACTAACATTCAACCATGTGTTCTTTCCTTAATCATTGCTGTCATTGTTCCCTTTTTTGGGCATCAACTTGCAGCTTGGTTGGACTGACTGTCATACGAATGCTGGTTTTAACTAATACCATGAAACTTATGCATGTGTATAATTCAATTTAAAACATCATTAACCTAATTCTGGTCATGTTAGTGCCCTTAATTGTGTAAGATTTGTATCTGTTCTGCCTATGAAAGTTATGCATATGTATAATTCAATTTAAAACATCATTCACCCTGTAATTATAAATATTGAGTTTTGATGGATGTATCTTCCTATGCTTCCTTTATGGCAAAAGACCAAGCAATTATTTTGAGTAGATAGTCGGTTTATATGTCCCATGAAAGTATAGAGGACTAGGTTACATCAATAGATATCATTCCTTTCTAATGAGATAACTTGCGCAATAATGATAGAAGAAATATGAGAAGAATGCATTTCATATGTTTCCTTGAAATTGAAATTATAATGGAGGCCATCATATGGTAAAAGTACCACAGAGGCCCTTGTAATAGGAGTCAGATTGTATTTTGCCCCATTTATTCAAAAATGTTAGATAAAAGAGCAAACTAGTTTTTTTTGTTAAAAATTTAATCCATTTCTAATAACTAGACAATTACACGTGACATGTCACGTATATTGATATGCAGGGGCCGGTTTTTAACAGTAAAAATGGATAGAATTTTTAACAGAAGGTTTAGTTTGCTCTTTTATCTAATGTAATGGATTGTTTGGCCCATTTTTTTTAATAGATGGGGCAAAATGCAATTTGACTCTTAATACAGGAGCCTTTATGCCATGATTGATACCAATGTCCGGAGCATAACTGGATGTTGGTATGAGGACATAACAATCTCTGAGAAACTTCAAAAAAAAAAAAAACTTCAAAAAAATTTTCAACATACTACTGCTAGATATACTATTTTAAAGCATAACCATGGGTGATATGTGAATAAACTTATATTTAATTTATGCTTTTATTTTGGTTGGTTTATGTTGCAAATATTTATCATTTCACAATTTATGTTTTGCAGGTTCTTCTGGTTGTAATTTCTGAACAATTTAGGCAGGAAGATACTGTCTTTGATCAAATGCGTTGCAGCATTATGGTGATAAAATAAAATTAAAAATACAATGGATTTTTGTTATGGTGGTCTGTTGTTGATTTCTATTGACTATTTTTTGTTGGGTGTTGATAAGTTGGGGATCAATCGATGAAATACTGAATTGTTTTTTTATAGTGGAAATTGACTGCAAATTTAGGCTCATTTGTTTGAGAGAAAATGGTTACTGAAAAATGACTTATTTTTTTGAAAAATATTAATAATTTTTGGTATTTGAATGAATTTATGTAAAATATTTTTGGTTGTTTGATCAATTTTCTGAAAATATTTCATAAAAGTTATTTTCAATGAAATAAACATACATTTGAGAATAATGATATGTAGTAAAGGATTAAATTGTAAATTCTGTAAAATTTATAATTGAAATAAGAGGAGTGATATGTATGAAAATTTGTTATGTGAAATAAAATATTATAATGAATTATTTGATTAAAGTCTTTATATGATGAAAAATGAATTATATAATAATAGGGATTAAATTGAAAATGTACAAAAGTTTAAGTGTGAAACAATCCAATATGCGAACAAAAAATTATGATAAAAATTTAATGAATTTGTTATGAGATGATGAAATATGCATAAAGTATTGTAAAATGAAATTATGGAATTATATGAATTTTTATGATGGCAAGAATTAAATTATTGAACTTAAGAAAATACGTGGATAAAATAATAAAAGTGAAATACATAAAAATATGATTGAAGTATAATAAGAAAAAATTAATTTAATGTGATTAATTAGTGAATGTTGAACTTTTAGGATGAAAATGGACTAAATTAAAAAATTGTGAAAGTTTATAAAAAAATATTTAATAAGTGAAGAATGTAGTAGAGAATGTAATATCCCAGTAGTTTGACTTGATGCTCGTGTTGGGTATGGGGGTATTCAGTGACATATTCTTATTAGTTTGAAAAACATTTTATGAAAAAAAATTATCAAGACTTGAAAACCTTTTACGTTGACCATCCTATTTTACATGAAACAAACGTCAAAAAAGTCTAAAAATACTTTCTATAAAAGCTTTTTATGTTGAAACAAACGGAGCTTGGTTTTACCTTGAAGTATTTTTTTTTACTCGAAATATGATTAGAATTGTTAAGAAATTAAAAAAACGTTTTTAATTTAATTTAAAATTTTGATTATGTAAAACTAAATATGTTATATTTAAAGTAATGAGAATTATTTAAGAGCTTTATATAAAAATATTTTTCTAAAAATATCATATAATTTTTTTATAAATATTTATGAAAATGATTTTAAAATTTTATCGATTAATGTTCAAATGCTTTAAAATAAAAGTTTATATTATAAAAATAAGTTTAAAAGAAAAACATTGAAAATTCAATCAAAATAAATATCAATTAAAATTTTGAAAAAATTCGAGTGAATTGAGTCAAAATCATTTATTTATGAATCCGATTGGTCGATTAGATTGGAAGTCGATCGAGGTACTAATCTAGAAAAAACTTTAGGTTCGAAACCAATTGAACCGAACTAAAAAACAACGATTCATTTTTTTTTTATATTTTTATGGGATTTTTAATAATTTGTTTAATCGAACTATTCGGATTAAACGACGAACCAATTGTCTAACCAGTTTGACTGTCAGTCCAACTTTGAAAACATTGTTAATAATTAAACAACTTACCATTTCAGTATAGTTTCAGCTTTTAAACTAACGAGTTTGAATTAAGTTTTAAGATATGAGTATTGATTTATTTATTTTGTTTCACTCAATGATAAAGTGTCATAATTACCCATCAATGGTGTATTGACAATGTTTTTTAAATATATATATATATATATATTTAAAGATTACTGGATAACAACACATTTGAGTCAAGCCAGATTTGAGATTAGCACTGAGCTAAATAAGATATGAGCTCAATATCTTATTCAAGCTCATTTGTGGAGCTTAACATTTTTGCCAAAACTTTATCATATTCTGAGTAAATCTTTTGAGCCTAGATATTTGACCCTTGAATAAATACAAGCGGAGCAATATAAACAATAAAAAAGAAGGGGAAGCACAATTGAAAGAAAAAAAACTCATCCTTCATTCATAATTAACAAAACATTATTTCCGAATGAGATCAAACCATGACTCGAATATTTTCAAAATTTTAATTCACGATCGACTCTTGGATAGATCTACAATTATGCTCTTTCTTACACCCATCCTCATATCTAGTCATTCAGCTTTGGTAATTTATCTTTTAGATAACACCCATATTCGCTTCTCGCTTAAACAACTCAAATTCCATCAAAAACCTAAACTATAAATCTTAAACCCATTCTCTTGTCGGATTCATTAGCTTAATAAAACCGACATATTCAACAAGCTGCAACATATTCAAATGGCACGGAGTCGGGTGATTGACATTTGAGGGACGGTGCGATCTCGGGTTTATCCGCCGATTGGGGCGCTAATATCTTAAGGGCGAAATCCCACAAGTTTCTTAAGTGAAACATGAAGCCATGGCATCATCACACATGATAGGAGCTGATCTGAAAATTTTAAGTTTTGATTTCCTATATAACAATATGAATTTGCATTATGTAAATCCAAAAGATAACAATATAACACAAAATCATATATTGATATTGATATTAATCTACAATCTATAAAAATCAAATCAAATATTTTTAAACTAATAAAAATATCTTTTATTATTTATTATATTCGTATTATCGTTCAAGTATTTCCATTCAATTAAAAGCTAGAATATCACAAAAAAAGTCTAATTTCATAATTATTTTCATTCAAATTTCATTTATGATTTGAATTTTTTATTATTGTCATATTTTGATTATGTTCAACAATTTAAATTATATTACTTTACATTAATAATATGAAATTAAAATACATTATTTAATGAATTGAAAAATTGATATATAATAAATACAAGTTTGAAAAATCTTTTGAATTGACAAAATAATTAATATTTATCATTATATTTCTAATTTTATCTCTTTTTTTCATATTTTATTGCTCATTATATTAATTTTTCATTCCATATTATTTTATTATTAATATGATTATTAAAAATATAAACAAGAATTCTATTCAATTCACAAGCTTTGGTTAAAGGAGTTGATTTTATAATAAATTTTAGCAAAATATATGTTAATAACAAAAGTTAAATTTTATATTAAATCATTGTACCTCAAATGTAATAATTTTTTTATTAACTTCACCCAAATAAATTTATATAATAAATAAAATTAAAATTTATATTGAGTTTAGTTATAATTTTTTAACCCAAAATAATGAACTTTTATTAATTTGAAAGTATGAAAAGAAATTTTATTTTCTTTTAAATACTAATACAAATTTTAATTATTTATATGATACCTAACTTTACATTTAATATATAATTGTATAAAAATAATTTTCTAATAATATAAGGATCTTATAATAAATTATATTATAAGATTTATTTCATTGCTATTTTTTTTATCTTATATTATAAATATTAAAAGTCTACAAAACAATTGTAAAACTAGAAATTACTAAGAACTAACTAAAATGTAATTAACACCTAATTAAATAAATCATTAATATGTTATGTAAATGATTAATTTACCTTTATTTGTTTTTTCTTTAATATTTAGAGCCTTGGTGGATTTGGATAAGCGATGTTTTTACTTACGGTTAGTGTAAAAACAACGGCGGTGATAAAATTAGATATTGTAGCATGCGACAACATGAAAGCTAAACACACCGCACCGCACTCTACCATCCATCCAAACCCACCCTTCATACCGAATGATAAAATTTCAATTTTAATCCCTCTATTATGATCGCATTCGAGATTTAATTTTTATATTTTAATTTGACATAATTTGATCTTCTACTTTAATAATGACATTATTTAATTCAAATAGTTATTATCCTCAATTATTTCGATTAAAATGTAAACATAATAAAAACATCTAACACAAAAAAAAAAAAAAAAAAAACAATCTCAACATTATAAGTTAGAATGCATATTTTTAGAATAAAATCGGCATTAACATTTTACTTGAAATAATTAAGGTGCCAATAATTTGGATTAACTAATGATTCTATAAAAGTAAAGGGACCAACAACGGCGAAGCCATAAATTTTTTTAGGTGAGCAAAAATTGAATTATAAATTATTGAATGACAAAAAGTGTAATTTTATCATGTACTAACTTATTTTATTATCATTTATAAGGAGAACACACAACAATTTTTTTCCATTTTGTGGAGGCCCAAAATCCCTATCTGCCTCCTTTGAGCCTACGTGAACTAGAGCCGTCCATGGGTCAGGCCGAATTGAGGCTCAATTTCATAAAAAGTTTCAAGTTCAAGCCCATTTTCAGATTGACCTAAATTGCTCAAAAAGCCTCTTTCACTATTCAAAATGTAACAGAATATAAAAATATATTTTTAATTAATATTTTATATATTTTCATAATTAAATTTAATTAATAAAAATATTTTTCATTATTGTAGAAATTCTTGTTCAAGCCCAACTCGACTCCTAACCCTTAGACGAGTCTAGCGTGTATACCAATTTATGTCAAACTAAATATAGATAGTAAATCCTAAATTTAAACATAATAAAACAAAGAAAGTAAACTCTTGTTAATGAAATCTTGAGTTAAATTTTATGGATTTACTAGTTTGATTTAATAAAAGGGTTTAAAAGTATGAAAAAGTAAATTGGCATTAACATTGAACATATTTTAACTTTCAAAGTTTTACTCAATAATTTGACCACAAAAGATAATTAATCCAACACGAAGCATGGGATGTGAACCATACTTATTATTATATGGTTATGACAAATTAATATTTATTTTGGTATTTATATGTATCATTATGTTTAGAGGCAATGGCAAGCGACTAACAAGGGCCTCCAACCCGCTTAAATTGAGAAATTACATGTTTGACCCTTTAAGTTTTATAAAATTATGAATTAGTATATAATAAAATTACACTTCACACTTAAAATGTTAAAATTTTAATTTAATCATTTAAAAATCATAAAACTATAAGCTAATGAAATAGTCAAGTTACATTTTAGCTCTCATAAAAACTTTGAACTTGATTTCGCCCCAAAGAAAAAATTCCAAGCTTCGCCCTAATTGTGTTTTTATTATTAATTTTTATATTATGTTCATGTCTCACTATCATGTTTTCAAAATTGTTGTCTAATTGATACTAAATAATTCCAAATTTTGTGCCACTTATTGTTGCATTAATATATGTGCTGGTTTTTGTTGTTATTTGTTGTGTCGTCGAAGCACCATTGGAGTAGTGGAAGAACAAACTAACAAGCCCAATTTCATGGAACCAATTGTAAGAAATCAGAATCAAGTGAAAGAGAGTGTGTGTAGGGTTTACCTTCGGTTGATGAGTGTAGCTCGACTCTAGATGACACATTCACACAATCGAAAAATGCATTCACAAACCTTTAATTACAATTCATTCGTACCATCTTCTACGAATCCACTAGATCACCAGTCGAAGTCTTTTTGAAATTGGAATCCATCAACCTCCCTACATTCGTGCTAGTCGAAGCTTTGAATGGCCAAAAATAGGATTATGGATTTCGGGTTACTATAGCCAAAACAACTCATAAGGTCATCTCAATCCATAAGAAAAACATCACCATACGTTATAGTAAGAAATCCATATCTCTTAAATGCATGATGTTTTCTTTCAAACCTATACAATGCGTGTGTTTCTACATAACTTTTGTTCCGCAACTTGTAGAGCTTGCTATTGTTCTACCTCCGGTTCAATGAAGTCTTATAGATCTTAAACTTCTCTAAGTTCAATCTTTCTCCCACTTTCCGCTCTAAATATGAACCACTTTTATGATAAAACACATGTCCAACTAATAATACTTTGTTCTTGAAGAGATTTTTACATAGATGTATTTATTAGATTTGAGATTAAGCTTCACAAAATCACATCTATGTCAAATACGATTCAGTGTAAAAGCATTTTAGTCTGATGTATTTCCTTAAAAGAAAGTACAAACATTTGTATAACTCATCATTGATCAAACCATATCTAACAAAATTGAATACCTCCCCTTAAACACTCCATTCCATTGTAAAATACCATAAGTAGTACATTGTGAAACTGTGCCACATTCCTTCAAAAGGTCATCCAACTCCTAGCTTAACTACTCTCCGGTTTGATCTAATCGAGATTCTTTAATACTTTTGCCTAGTTAGTTTTTAATTCATCCTTGAAGTCCTTAAACATTTCAAGGGCTTTAGATTTATGGAACATAGGGTAAACATACTCATAACTATTGAAATCGTCGGCAAAAGTAACAAAGTACTGAGAACCACATCTAGCATCTAAATTTATTATTCCATATTTATCCTTTGTAGTCTTTGTGCAGAAGCACATATGTGAGAACCACGTTCGATAATAAATACCAAATAAGTAGTAGAAAACAAACCGACTTCAACAACAAGAATACTTGAAGCAAAAGCATTACTTCCTTTCATCTTCATAAGCTTCTCACTGTAAGTAGAACTCTTCTTCCTACATCTGATTTGATCATAGAGGTAGTACTTACCTTCTTTAACCACCTCACCTTTTTGGTTCCAATGTAACTTTAAAGCACTTAGACTTGCCGTTAGTACTATCCTTGCAGTATTTCTTACTTTTGCCCTTACCCCTTCGAACCATTAGTATAACCTTGAGTACAAGCTTCTTCAAGTTTGCCTCAATTGTTCTCAACATGCTAAGCAACTCTAACAAAGATTTTTGTGTCTCGTTCATGTTGTAATTCATAATGAATTGACTATAACTTTCTGAGAACATTTGCAAGACAACATCAATGGCCAACTCTTGCAAGATCTTTTATATAGTCTATCATCTTGAGAACATGAGCTCCCTCTACCATTTTACATTGAAGTAAGGCTTTAAAAATCCCATACGAATCTTGACGTGCTTGCCCCTGAAAAAACTATTTCAGGTGCTCAATCATATCATTTGTGATCAAGTCCTCCTGTTGCTTTTAAAGCTCAAAGGTCATAGTGGCAAGCATTAGACATTTTATGTCTACCATATCATCAAGATGCCTCTTGTAACCATCCTTATCAACTTAAGAAGCATTAATCTTCGAAGGCTCAAGAATGGGACTTCTAAGAAAATATAATTTTCATTATTGTTTGAGGACTATTCAAATTACGATACCAATCCAAAAAGTTAAGACCATTTAACTTGTCCTCCTCAAGAAAGGGTGTTAAATGTGTTTGATGCCATTGTAATTTATAACAACAAAAATGCAAAAAGTAAAATACCATGATATGATCACTTAAAACAAGACTTTATTAAGTGATACTCACTATTTTATTCATAATTAATAATGGTCATTATTAATCTCAAAAATTCTAATTAAAGAATTCTTAATGGATTAAGATCTATACTTCACCTCCTTTTAAAATAGTTTTAGCCAATCACTCAAGATTATAGATAATTAGGTAAGCAATTTTTACTAATTATTACATCTTATGTAATTCCCAAAAAGCTAATGAATAACCACTCAAATCATCTAATGAACCTACCAACTTACTTGCCTTTAAGTCCCTAAATATATTAGGATAAAATGGTTAGGCACCAACCTTTGGCAAAATCTACATTATATAAAGGAGGGCTTGACTAGGGTAAGCAATGAAAGGCATTAACGCTTGACCATTGCTACTAATTAAAATATTAAATTTAGGAGTATAAAATCAAAACCGGATATTAAACCAAAAGTAACCAAAACAAACCTAATAAAAAACTCATCAAAATCCAATCACTGTCATGTGTTGACACAAAATAAACTCGAACTCAGGGCTTTAACATTGCTATTGGGCCGCTAAAGCACCATCGACATAGTGAAAAAACAAATCAAGAAGTCCAAACCAACAGATCCAAGTGCGAGATACCAAATCTAAGTGAAAGAGAGTGAATGGTTCACCTTTGATCGATAAGCATAGATCGAATTAAGATGATGTGTTCATACAACCAAAAAAACATTTCCACAAACTTCTAGCCACAACTCATCAATCCCAACTTTTATGTCATCTACCTAATTGTTGATAAGAGAGAATCATTTAAAGACAAGAAGTCACCAACTACCTTCTACCGATGCTAATAGATAATGTTGTTTAAACCATACCAATCAATCAAAACAAGAAATGACTAGAATATTGATCTAGAGAAGGGTTAGACATCGCAAATCGAGCTAAAACGATGATTCTCTATTTTTTAAATAATTTCTTATTTTAAATTTTTTTACAAACTTTTTACTAATTTATTTACTTAAACAGATCAAATCAATCAATTCGTAAACTAATGTTTGACCAATTTGACCATCGGTATGATCTTGAAGGCCTAAAAATAGGGATATGGGTTTCAACAAAACTTTTCCACAATAACGTTATCATGCAATCTATCCCTTCGTCAGTGATCTTTAGATTGAAAATAAATCACAAGACAATCATACTAGTACCGTCCAATCTTTTATTTTCGAATTACCGAACAGACTTCTGATGTAGGGAACCATGGTGACCTCAAGTCCAAATATCACATACACCATTAGAATCGTTGTGACATTCACATAACAATCCAATAAACATTCTCTTGTCGAGTCAATCCAATTCACTATTCTCTGACATGTATCCATCATTGACTCTCACACTTATAACAACACCTTGTCATCAATCAACCGCACACCAAGCTTAGTCGTATTATTGTTGCTCCAATCCACAACCATGAACAGTTCAAGAATAGTCATACTACTTTAACACTATGTTTGAGTAAATAATTGTAAAAGAAGATAAAGGAAAGGTTAAGAAAATTTTCATTTGGCTGGTTAAAATTAATAAAAAGGGAAGAACTTTTCACAACCTTTATTTGGTTAAACTATGAAAAATTAAAGAAATGATTGTCTATAATGGTTTATTTTATTTGGATGGTTAAAATTAATAAAAGAAAGGAAATATCTTTCCTTTCATTAACTTTTATACAAATGGGAGTAAATAAAATTAAGTAATTTCAAGAAAAGCAACTGAGTATTAAACTCCCATTAACCTTCCCTTCAATAAATAAATGAATAAAGTTATCCAAACATAAGGTAAAAAATTATTATTTTTAATTTATTTAACGCATAAAATAAATACTGAACATAATAATATGATCACTAAAGCAAAGTAAATAATATGTAGTCATTAGGCGTACCATAACCATATCAGATGTATTACTAATATTTTATTTATTTGAATTTTGATATATTAATTATTCCTTAAATTTATCATTTTATTCTCTAAATTTAATTAACATTATTTGATATATAATTTTCAACACATTAATTAATAATTCAATTTATGCAATTGATCAATTAGATTCTTTCTTGGACAGGTATTGTATTTATGTTATATTGAATTATTATTTAAATTTTACTTTAAAAATTATCTTGGATAATTTGCTTATTTTGTAATTATAATTTATTTTGTGACTCTAAATTAGAAAAAGAATCATCATAAATATATTCAATGTATCCAAATACTAGTTTAATCTAAGATTGTATTTTACAAATTAACTATCATTTTTTAAGGGTAAATAAATAAAATATCACCAAAAATATTAATATTTTTATTTTTATTTTTATGTATGTTAACATAGCCAAAAACATACATAATGTTACTCATATTTTAATACATTATTTTTCCCAAAATAATTTAGAAGAAAAAAATTCTCCCCATCTGACTGTCAAAATTTAGTCCTAATAATATTTTTTTCCTTTTATTAAGTTAATCTCACAAATAAAGTGAAACCAATTCAATTAAAAAATTATCAAAAATAAAAATTATTATAATTATAGAATAAGGGTTAAGGCATGTTAATAACTTTTAATATTCTTAAAATAGAAGTTCAATTTAAAATTTTAGAAATTATCTAAAAGGGCATATTCCTTAAATTTTAATTCAACCAATCTAACAATAATTAAAAATCATAAAAGTTGATAAAAATTTCAAAATTGATAAAAACCAAACCAGTGCAACTATCAATCTTTTTCACGACTTTAGATTTCAACCTAACTGGTCTGATCAATTGATCTAATCCAATTCCAACAACACTGAATATCTTGAATCTAAACAACTTAATCACTTATATTTATATAAATTATGTTAATTTGGGTTCACAATCGTTATTTATTATTATAATTATTTGTAAAAGGTGTTATTTAAAGATCAAATTGGGTAAAGAATTCAATCATCATTAAGCGCATAATATTCTTAATGGCGGAATTCATGAACCTCACCAACCCATTTTATTGTTTAAACATTTTTTAATATTAATAATTTAAACACATTTTAAATTATTAAATATAGATTGTGATAAAAATAGGTGGGAAAAACATACTGGGTCATGTGTTAAATTACTCAATTTAAATATAAAATTAACTGAATATTTAATAAATGTTTAATATGTGAAAAAAACTCAATTTGAATATAAAATTATTGAATATTGAATAACGCTATTTATTTCGATTATGAATGGTTTGTTAAATGAAATGAAAGACGCTATTATATTGTATTGATTAAAATAATATTAAAATAAAGATAAAATGCCTATTTAATCCTTGTAGAAATAATAATTCTCTTTTTATATTTTTAATTTCTTATATACTATTATTAATATAATTCAAAATTATGGTAATAAAATCGTACTTACATTCCATTTACATACATTATATTTAAAATGATACGTAAAATAATATATTTTAAATATTTTTAATACATTATAGTACACACTAATTTTATATTTAGAAAATTAAAATTATTTCTTAAGCATTATTTACTTTCTTTTTTTTTTTTAGGAATAAGCATTATTTACTTTTAATTTAACATATATTGTGTGTATCAATATTATGTAAATGGACATAATAGAAAATTATATTTTTGGGTACAATTACAAGTATAAAGATAATTAGTTAAATAATCTTATGGCATTATTATTATCAGATAATTGAAGTAGAATTAGGCAAAATAGGTTCAATGTTTAAAGTTTTTGAGTGTCAAACTTGGATGTAAATCATTACATATTTTACTTATATCCCTATTACATCAAATGTTTTCCAGAAAGCATTAATATGAACTAATAATTTTACATACATATATATAAATATATATATGTATATAATTTATATTAAGTTTATAGATATATTCTGAAACTTAACCCGAGTCTGCACTCCTCACTCGCCCCGTCCCGCCCCGTTGTCAATCCCATCAGAGAAAAACACCCATTCAAGTTCATACTCCAAAGTGAATTTAAGGTAAAATGATAATTTTCTTAAAGCCTAAAAGTAGAGTAGCCACTTACACTTGAAGATCCCCCATATCCACCATAGGGTTGGGATGAAAGTGCAGATGAGCTGCCTAACTGCGAAAACGAGGACCTATAACTCGTGTCTCTGTAACCGCTGCTCATAACCGGATCCTTGTGATTGCTCATAAATTCCTGTATTAAAAGTCTTAATATGTAAATAAAGCACCAAAATGATTGTTTATAGAGAAAAATATCTATTCATGTTACTAGTCTTCGGCTGTGTGTCGGATGTGTGTTCAATTTTTCTCAAGGTTTCCATGTATTGGAGGGGTTTTAGAGTATCATATATTGGAACCCATGTTCAAATATGCATTGAATAAGGATGTTAAACACGGATCAAACCCATTAAAGAGAGCACAAAGGAGGCATAGTTCCATGATTTACATAGCAAAAGAGAAGTGATAGTAAAACTTGAAACGCCAGCCGGTTATAATTGAATTAACAAATAGGTCGTACGGGAAAGTATCTTACTTGAATAAGTTGTTGAGCCAACTGAACCTGAGATGAGGTGCCTTTAATTTCAACCGTTATTTCATCAGATAGGCCCCCACTTTCTTGCACGGTTATGACGGCTCCACTAGTGCGACGAATGTGTGCAATATTAACTCCTCCAATCCCAATAATGTCCTCAGCATAAGAAAATGGTATTTGCATGGTTTGAGCAATCTGATTCCATAAATGCAAGAAGAGAAATGACAATACATAATAAACCAATGTAATGCAAAATCCTAATTTCAACAACAAAACATCATTAAAAAATCTCTAAGCTGAATTAAATTCATGTAATGATGAGCATGTAATTAAGAGAAAAATTGCCACATTCAAGTTCTTCAGCAATGATTTGGAGCAAGTAGGGCATGAATGACCTAAAAAATGGCTTCTCACCCTCTCAAATTAACTACTAATTAAAATAGTACTTAATTTCATGGAGAATCACCTTGGGGTTTTACTTATTTGGCATTTTATGTTCATGTCTTGCAGGATTATGAATTTCGACCAGCTTCGGATTATGAATTATTGACAATTTAGAATATTGAATACGTGATTTCCCACTCTTACCCTATTTTGGTTCTGCCCTCTAATTTTCAATCTCATCTCCATATCCCCCTTTCCCTTCCTTGTTTGACATCATAATCTCTGATTTCACTCTTTCCCATTTTGGTAAAAGGAATTAAAAATAATAATAATAATCGAGGCACACGTAAAAACAAACCTGAGTAACTATAGGAACAGAAGTTCGAAGAAGCCCTGAACTAGAATGTACTGTCGGAAGTGCAGGATCCTGTCCATAGAATGAAATTCCAGATGGGATTCGTGACTCGAACTGTTTTTCATGATCAAGGAATAAAGAGTCTCTCCTTGCTGTAATAGGAAGATCAATTCCGATTCCACTTTGAGAAACAGTAAGCAGAGATGACTTTTCAGCCCTTGTATCTGCTTGGAGATCTTGAGTGACAACCACATTATGCTACAAACATACATAGCAACTCTTAGCATGAAACAGCTGCAGTCTACATAACAACAGTTTGATAGGAATCAAACTTACGGTCTTTTCAAAAAGAGGAAGAACAGTGTGATCAACCAAAAATTTCCTCAGGTGCCCCACCACTAGTTCAAGAGCTTTAAGAACCTTCAGTGCTTCCCCCTGCAACTCCACAATCCTCTCATCTGCTGCCACATAAGATGGTGTTTCATCTGTACAACAGAAACGTGTTCATCATGAATTTTACAGAAACCATAAATCCAATGATTTATAGGGCATTTCTTGAACAGAATAATATACAAAAACTTGGATCTATTGTACAATTTATGCAACCATAATGGTCTAAAATAATTGAAGGAAACGTCAAAATTTATTACCTTCTATTACTAGAATCGTAAGTATCATGTACAAGTTATAAAAACTGCTTCTATGTGTCTAGAACCATACAATTGCAATGGTTTGAGTTAAAATAGTAGTAAAGTTCAGATGAATTATCAAAGGATTAAATGATTGAAACAGACAATATGACCAACACTTTGTAGATTTTGGACATTACAACCTAAGGCAGCCACTTATTGATTCCTCGACATAACAAAGCTAAGCAATAAAATCAGCCGGTTAGGATATTAGCTAAAATCACACAGCAGGTATCATTAAGTTATTTAAGTCTCAGGAACATGAATTTTCAGCTATACAGATTGGAAAACTTCGTGCACCACCAAGGAGGGCCCTCACTTTAACAGAGATGAGAAGACATTCAGCTGGAAAAAAGGCGTCCTTAAGTTCTCTAAATCTTTACTAAAATTAAAAGAGAAGGCAAGTTTGGTTGATTTAAGCAATAACCCCTTCCAACAAAGTCCCTCCAGCCAAAACAAACAGATAACCAAAGCACTTGAAATCCCCCCAAAATAGATAAATGAAGCATGCACATAAATGAGCATAAGCGTGCATCCATTAAATAAGTAAAAAAGGGCACGGGATTTCAATAATTATCCATTAATGCACTGAGCCATGCAGAATTAAGTGAAGACTTTATTGATTTAAGGTTTACTTCATGCCTAGCATGGGAATGGGTAGGCTAAGTTCTTATTTAATTTCATATTTATCAATTACTCGACCTTTTTAATTAAAGGATAGAACAATCAGTTGGATTTATCATATATGAAGAGGATTAAACAACTCAATCAAAAGGCAAAAGGATGGTATAATCCCAAAACAATAGCGTTACACAAAATAGGGCTAGAGCATTAAAATTACAAGATAAAGATATTTCATTAACCAATCCATATGCACCAACTGAAACCTAAATGCAAAGAACTCTTACAAATTGAACCCATATTTTAAGATGTACAAAACATACCTGTTGACAACACCTTCACAGATGCACCAGTGCTCTCTTGTAATGACTTAATTAAGGAGCCTTGCTTTCCGATTAAACTGATTGCTTGCGTAGAAGCTACCAACAACCGGATCGAACAAAATGCAGCTCCGGCTGCTTTAGCATCCCCATCATTGTCCGGCAATCCAGCAACACGTTTAAAAACTCTTATAGCAGCATCCATTGCAGGCGAAAGAGGCGCCTCTGGTGCTTCCTTTCCAGATACTAGCACCTACAAGAAAAAGCCAATAAATTCAAGGAACCAGAACAAGGGTAGCTAGATTTACATAAATCTCACAATGGACAGAGTACTTACTATTTGCTCCAAAAACAAATCTTTGCCTACAAACAATAGTTCTACTTCTCTATACAGTAATAGATACAAAAGGGTACCTAGATTTACATAAATCTCACAATGGGAAACCATCCTATTAAGCTCAGTTGTTACTTTTACTGCAATTTTTCGCTACCAAAAAGAAAAAAAAAACGAAATTTTTTAACTTTTTCGAATCAAGAGATACAAGATTTGCATCAATATAGATTAATTAGGCCTAAAGTTTCTCTTCTTTTACCCTTAGCTCGTTTTTTCATTATCAAACATATTATAAACTAAAGAGAGCCCAATGAATCGACTACTGTGAAAGAGAAAATGAGGAAAATATTTTAAGGTAAAAATTAAAAAAGAAAAAAAAGAAAGGGCGTTTACAATTCGATCGGGAGTTCCAACAGCACCATCAAGTACGCGGATACGGGCCCGGGTTTCCTCGCACATCTTCTTGATAAGCTCGCCTTTACGGCCAATTATGCTGCCCACTTTAGAAACCGGCACGATGAGCCGAAAAACGCAGTGACCCGGCCAGCCAGGCCACTTCTCTACTGCTGGGTTATTAGCGGTCGTTTCTGAAGGGTTTACGGCTGATGGGTCGGCTACTATAGCCGTGTTGTTCGGTGCTTGGGTCTTTGCCGAACCGTTCTCCGAGGCGTCGGCGATTTCCATGGCGGGAATTTTTTACTTGCAAGAGCTGGTCGGGGCTTCGAAAAAGAGGTTTCTATTTCGACTTGCTTGAGAAAATAAAACGGTGTTCGTCAATTACGACGGAGGTGTTTATAATAGATAAAGTCGGGTCAGGTTTGTGTTGATTTAAAATAAGCTAACATTCAAAAATCTATATCTAAAATAATTTTATTTAATAAAAATAATAAATATTAATTTAAGGGTATTTTTATCTTCTTATATAAAATCGAAAAAAATGTAAGCTTATAATAAAATCTAAACTATGCTTGACTATGATTTGGCCACTCGTTTAGATCCGAAGGTCTATCTAAAAAGTTAAAAGATTTGAGAAAAAATATAGGCCCAAAAATAAATTTAGATAAAAAAAATTAAGGCCATTTTCTAAAAGGTTGAACCTCGAGTATGATATTTTTGACCCGTGAACTTTTTATCACTGTTTTTTTGTTATGTTATTATTTTACTACTGTTTCGCTATTATATTACCACTATTTTGTTGTTAATGTTTGAATATTATATAACTCTTGTTTTATTGATAATTTTGTTACTATTTTTGAGACATTTACTTGTTAAGTAGCTACCTATCTTAGTGTTACTTAAATATGAGGACTTTTTTAATGTATTTTTAATTTGTTTAAAAATATTTATTTTAATGTTTTTAGTGTATTTGGTATATTATATTTTTAAAATTTGTTTTTATATAAAAAAATCAAAAATAATTAATATTGCGGGTCAGGTCGAACTCAGGTTTAACATTTTTAATTTAGGTCGACCCAGCGCGAAAATGGGCCTAAAATTCTACTTCAACCCTGTCCAAACTAGCCCATGATCATGTCTAATTTGAACCCAATACACCATCATATACACTCTTCTTACTTTATCGTTCCTGCTAATACAATATTTAATTTTTATGTCAATTTTTAGTAAATATATTGCACAACCATTTTCACTCAAGATCACTAAACTATTCACAAGTTTATGTTGATGACATTTAACTTCAAGATGTTGCAAAACAATAATTGAACTATATGAAAGTTTTCATTTAAGTCATTGAACTATTTGAACTTTTTTAGTTAAGTTGCGGTAATGTTAATTATTTTTTAGCTCGGCTGGCTAGGTCCAAGTGATGAGTTGACGATCAATGAGGTTGATCGATACTCATCAATGAGTAGTAGAACATGCATTAAATCCAAATCGATTTGATAGTCAGTGTCGAAGATTAAAAAATAAATTATTTGGGCTTTGATTCGTAGATTCGTAACGTTTAATGTTGTTTCATGAAAAAATGAGCCATAGAAGAGAATAATAATGAAATCTTTCGATTGGTGCAAGCGGAGTGAATAGAAAAGGTCATACAATAGCGACTTTAACAACACGATAACTTAAATGAAATCTTTCTAATAGTTTGGTGATCATTTTGTAACTTTTTTAAAATTTAATAACTAAAACGTAAAGTTACTAATAGTTTAGTGGCATTGGGTGTAGTTTACTCATTAAAATAAGGTATTTTAATATTTATAAATACGGTGTTAAGATTATGTATTTTTTTAGGCTTAATATATTATTTGGTACCTGGGTTTTACACTTGTTTCTATTGCGATACTTGTTTTATATTTTGGTCCAATAAGGTACCTTTATTTGACAAAAACTATATATTTTGGTACTTGAAGTAACAATTTTATCTTTTTAGTGTCTAATTCAAGTTTTATGGTTGATCTGAAGGAAGTTATTTAGTGTTAATTGTGAATTTATTTAATTTTGCTTTTAGTTTTTCAAATACAATCCTATGGGTGTAATTTAATTCTTTATGATTGATTCGACGAAAATTCATTGCTAATATTGTTAGCTAATTATGATTTTTTTCATTAAATAAACTCTAAACCCCGAATTAAACACTATAATTTTTGTCAAATTCAGATACCATATTAAACCTAAAAAAACACAAGTACCAAATTATGCATTAAGCCTTTTCTTTTGTAATTCATTTATAAGTTTTGATTATATCAGTTATTTTTTACATAATACTTAGAACCACTCATAGCTCGTCCCTAACCCTTAATACGAGGATAATGCGCTTTAGTGTACTCAAACTCGCGTACTATTACACTGGCAACAATGCGCATACCAATCGAGTTAAACTCAATTAGCTAAACTTTTCGTTTTTAATTATACCGGAAACAACACCTTGCTTATGTCGAAGACTTTTGTACTTTTTTATAATTTTTTAATTAATAGGAAAAAACAAATTTAAATAAAAAAATGAATGAATGCCATTTATCTAAACTTTTAGTTTAAATATTTAATATCAAAATCAAGGTTTTTAGAGCACGATAGATGGTTGAACCAATCAAATCACATGCTTCTGGTTCAATAAATTCATTCAATTTAATTAAATAAAATATTAAGAGCTCATAAAATTAAAAAATAAACATAAAGAAAATAGGTTCAACTAGTTTTTTAACTTGGTTCAATAGGTTTTGAATAGTTTGTGAGTCAACTAGTCTATTCCCTCCCTCCAAATCAGTGCTCTAATCGGATCTTAATTTAATCGACCAATCCAATTCAATTTAATAGTAGTTATATATTTTCAACAATTTATTTATTATTATTTAATGTATTTTTAATATTTGTACTTATTATATATTAATCACTTGATTAAGTTGGCGACGTGGATGCAATTGGACCAATTCAGTTGATCAATGACCAAAATATCATTATTTTAAAATTTATATCCTTTTAATGATGTTTTATTCTTTTATAGTTTTATATAAAAATAAAAATAATAAATTTTGAAGTTGAAATACTATAGTTTTTGTATTTTTATAGAAAATTTCAGAACATTTTTAAATAAGTTTTAAATTTATCAAAACAATACTAATGTCATTTCTTTAAAATTTTCTTATAAAATATTAAAATATATATATATATATATATATATATATATATATATATTTGCATTTGAAATACGTTAAAAACTATGGAGATCCCCTATATTAGGTTTCAGATCGTATTTTGTCTTATTTATTAAAAATTGATAAATTAGCCCATATATTAAATTAAAGGGCAAACTTGTCATCTTTTTTAAATTTTCATCCATTTCTGCCATAAAAAATTGACATGGCTAACAGAATAATCAACAACATATGGCACGTTGACATATAATGATCAGTTTTTAGCAGTAGAACTGAAATGGATTTTCTAATAGAGTGGCTAATTTACTATTTGATCTAACATGTATGGACTAATTTGCCCATTTTTAGTAGATGAGGCAGAATGCAATCAAACTCCTAATACAATGATCTTTATAGTGCTTTTATCGATCAAATACATGTTTAATAAAATATATATAAAGTTTTTACTACTCCATCTCGTGGTTTACATAAAATATTTTTTCACCCACATCATGAGTGTGATATAATTTAATTTATATTCTAGGTCACTAAATTTAAAATTAACTTCTTTGTAAATCACTATATTTAATTTTATCAAATTATATAGTTAAACTTTTATATTTAACAAACTATATTTCTAAAGTTGGTTGCATAATTCTAATTTAAAATATGTTTTATTATGTTAACGAAGTTTTGGTATTGTTGGTAAATGTTAAGACTTTGAGTCTTAACTATTTAGATTTGAGTTATATCATATGCAATTACACTTGTGTTAGAATTAAGTGAACCGAATCCTTATTTAAATAAAATAATGTGGTAAAATAAAATAAAAGTAAAATCCATATAGAACTACACTTCTTTTATTTTATTTTATTTTAGAATGAGGTTTTTAAACCTTATTAAACCCCATCTATTTTATATTGATTAGAATAAGGTGTTTCAATCTTACTACACTCCTATTAGAATATGGCTTTACAAAGCCTATAAATAGACTAAAACATTAAAGCTCAAAACATGGCAACTTGCACGACAATTCGCGTGTACTTTAAGTTAAATTTTTGAATTTTTATGAAAAGTTTGATATTTTTAATTTAAAATATATTTATAACTTTTAAATTATTTGTTAAAATGACATATAAGACAAAACTGTCATATGAAGTACATGTGAATTGTCACACAACTTTCCATGCTAATGTTGTTAAAAATTTATTGTTTTAATCATCATTTCCTGTAATACCCCTACCCGTATTCATTGTCAGAATAGGGTACGAGGCATTACCGGAGTTTAAGAATTAAATTCTTTTTTTTTATATTCAATATAGCCCCTTTATAAATATCTAACCGTCCCTGCAATATTAAATCAAGACCAATCCACATCAACCAAATCAATTCAACATATTTTCAAGATAAATTCATGCATATTTATAAGATAACCTCATCACATATCTAAAACCAGGTTTGTTAACCATACTAATGGCTAACTTTACATTCATTTCATGTTAACATTTACTTTGTTAGCTTATACATGCCATTGATTTCCAAAATAAAGTTTCTTTATATACCGAAATCCTGCGGTTGACAGTGTGACGTGTCTCTGACCAAATCCGACCTCCGAGCTCTTAACACTACAAAACAGGGAAAAAGGAAACGGGGTAAGCACTTCGTGCTTAGTAAGCTCATGTAACAAGAATTATACTTACCGAATATTTTCAATACAATACAATAAACATCCATATATCCATTCAATGCATTATTACCCTAATATGCACAAACTCAACATTCAAGTTAGTACAATAATTTCCATGTATCAATAATATATATACCATGATTGATGAGCTCGTTAATACCATGATTTTCATTTCCTTGTTATTTTTCCATATTTATCCAGTTGAATTTATCGGAATTTCGATGGATTTTCAGAGGTACACATTTATTGTACAATTCGGTCGATCAATTCATATTCATGTGCGCACGTATCCATTTCGAGAGCACACTCATGAACCTCAACCTTGCAGCGGATTACCGGTCAAAGCTAAATCCACAGCGACAATTACTCTAATGAGCTTGGATCTGAATTACGGTCAGGCTAAATTGAGACCTAATTCGGATTACCCGTCGGGCTAAATCCATTTTACACATATTCTTGGGAGGGCTATATCGAGTTAGGATCACCCGTCCGGCTAGATCCTTTTACCGTCAATTCCTTTTCAGAGATCCATCGAATTTTCCTTTCATTCAACCGAGATTTCTTCTCCTTTTATCAAATATATTAATGTTTCATAAATTTTCATACAATGAACATTCAAATCATATTCACATAAATAACATACAATCTCAAGCATTTAATAATATAATTCAAGTTACATGAACTTACCTTGATACTTGTTTGTAAACAATAAAAATCTACTAATCCCAAACTTTCTCCTTTCCTCGATCTAGCTTCGTATTTGAATCTTCCGGATCTAAATAAATAAATTTAATTATCAATTTAATACATTTCATGTTCATATGCAACATTCTCTATAATTCAACTATTATTTATAGTTCATTCAAAGCTGTCTACTTGAGTCATAGTCACTAAATTATTTATAACTTGAGCTATAGAACTCCAAATTAAGATCCGTTAATTTTTCCTGAAACTAGACTCATATATATTTTTACCATAAAATTTTCAGAATTTTTGGTTTATCTAATAAGTACAGTTTATTCTTTAAAGTCACCCCTGTTCTGCTGTCGATAGTTCTGACCCTTCTTCACTAAAAATTAATTATCTCTTCATACAGAATTCAAATAATGTTCTCTTTTGTTTCTCTTAAAAATAGACTCATTAAGGATTCTAGACATATAAATTTAATCCCATAATTGTTTTTCGTCAATTTTTTATGATTTTTCAAATTCAGAACAGGGGAACCCGAATTCATTCTGACCTTGTCTCACAAAATTCATTATATCTCAAAATTTACAAATCCATTGCTTACACTATTCCTTCTATGAGAAACTAAACTCAATAAGCTTTAAAGCCATATTTTTTTCATCTTCTAATTCGATTTCTACAATTTATGGTGATTTTTCAAAGTTAGTCTACTGCTGCTGTCCAAACTGTTTTTGTGCAAGCTGTTTATTACCATTTTTCCCCTAAGCTTTTAATAAATGATAATTTCGTCCCTACTCAATTAGCCTCTCAATTGAGCTGATTTTTCGCAATTAACATTTTATTCTATCACCTTAAACTAGTTTACAACCTTTAGGAATCAGAATTTTATCAATAGACTTTACTTCCAAGCATTTTTACAATTAGGTCCTAAAAATCAATTTCTATTGGAAATTACCTAATAAAATCATCTCATAAACAAATTAAAGCTTTAATTTCATTCTATTTCATCATAAACTTACAGCACTCAACCATGGTGATTTTCAATTTCATCCATGAAATCAAAAACTAATGAATTTAATAGTAGGACCTAGTTGTAAAAGTCTTAGAAACACAAAAATTACAAGAAAAAGGCAAGGATTAACTCGCTTGGTGCAAAAATTATGAAATACCAGCTTAGAAAACCCTCCTATGGCGTTTTTAGCTGCTGGAATTGAAGAGAAATGAAGAGAAATCTAGATATTTCTTATTTAGTCCTAGTTTTATTTAGTTAATTTTGCAATATTCCAATTTTACCCTTAATTTATCAATTTTTCTGCTGATGTCATACCCTCGCCGTCCAGCCCAAATAACTTTTGGGTCTAATTTCCTTTTAAATCCTTTCTCATTAGACTTTTAAGCTATTTAATCATTCTAGTAACTTTTACACCTATTACAATTTAGTCATTTTCATTTAATTGACTACCCAAACATTAAAATTTCCTAACGAAATTTCAATACCACATTAATAACATTTCATAAATATTTATAAAATTATTTTTGACTCAGTTTTACGAGATAAAGGTCTCGATACATTGTTTTTACCCAATTTCTTCAATAATTTTTTTTTTCTATCTAATCACTAAATCGGTAAAATTTTTCTATCAATATTTTCATACGATTTTCCTATCATATCAATTTGCATGCAAAAATATTGACATAAATTTCTATTTAAATCGGATTTGTGGTTACGAAACCACTGTTCCGATAATTTTGAATTTAGGCCATTACATTTCCATTAAAAAAAAAAAGTGAGTTGGCTCTTTTTTAAAGGTCAATGACCAAATTTAGCCAAAATAATAACAAGGGCCAAATTGATAAATTATGTAAATGTTTAGGGATAAATTTATTATTATGCCTTTTAATATACACCAAAATCTATTTTCGTATCTATATATAAAACAAATTATGGTAAACTACCCAAATTTTAAGGTGCTTTCGTTTTGGTCATTGCAATTTTGTCAGCCAACTTTTACGGCACTTTCATTTTAGTTACTCAAGCATTAAATCTCTAATACTCACCACATCATGTTTATAATTTCATTTTAGTCATTCAACTTCTAGGTCACTTTCATTTTGATCACCAAATTTAGTTATTTTTAAGTATTAGTTGGGGGTAAAAAGGACATTTAAAATTAAAGTGAAAAAACAACTAAAACTAAAATACTGCATTAAAAATTGTCAAATCGTAATTGTTTACCTTTGTGCGGAAGTTCTATTTTCTCTTTTAATTTTAAAAATTTAAAAATCAAAATATCAAAATCAATTAATTAAATTATTGAAAATTTATCATCCCTTAATAGTATTAACCAATTTGTTACTATAATATTGAAATTAATTAATTTAATTTCATTCTAGAGTTTACAATTTCATTTTAGGTTTCCAAATTAAGATAAACTCAAATAACTATCTTTAATAATGGTTTACAAAGTCCAAATTTCTTTTGATTATATGATCTCGAATTTTTCATGCTAAGCTAAAAATAAAGAGAAAAATATTACAATTAATTAACTTTTAATCGCTTATTTACTAAACATGATTTATTTAAACATGATTTTTTAAGTTTTGTAGACAATTATTAAGCATGATTTATTTAAGTTAAGTTCGTCAAGGATAATCTAAAATATAAATAATTTTTAAAATTCAGAATGAAATTAAATTTATTAATTAATTTATTATAGTAATAAATTAAATAATTTATTTAATTAATTTTAATGTTTTTAAATTTAAATTTTCAACATTGAAGAAAAAATAAAAATTTTGAATTCTCGATAATTGGATAAACAAGTACAATTATTTTTTAGTGCATTATTTGAGTTTATATTGGTTTTCAATTTAATCCTTAACTCTTTTTTTTACCTTGATCAAAATTTTGAAATGATTTTTTTCGATGACCAAAATGAAAACTACTTAAAAATTGGGTTACCAAAATGAAAGTGTAAACACGAAGTCGGCATGATTTCACTTGTACAGTTAGCCACCGTTAAGAAATTTTTGGGTGGCCAGAATGAAAATACCCTAAAAATTGAGTGATAAAATTGTAATAATTTTTTAATGATCAAAATGAAATAACCCTAAAAGTTGGGTGACCAACTAAGGAGTTTACCCTAAAAATTAAAAATATTCGAATTGCAGCCGCCTGCTACAAGTTTCTATTTATACATTTCAAAAGGTTAACGTAAAAAGACATTCCCAGTGCCTCTTAATTTCAAAATCGAGCAAATTGATCACTCTCAATAAATTGGAGAAGCTTAATCTTTTCAATTTTGAAAGCAAGCAACTTAGAACAATTAATCACGGTGTTAATGTTTTTCATTAAGTGTAAATAATTTTGATTGATATAACAATAAATTTAGCCCTTAATATTTACATATTTTGTCAATTTAGTCTTAATTCTAAAAAATCAATAAATTTAACCTTAACATTTACACAAATATTTTAAGCTAAATTAGTTAAATCGAGACCATATTAACAAAATGTCTAAACTTCAAGAGATAAAGTTGTTATTATAGCAATCAAAATTGCATAAAATTGAAAACAATATTAATGTTGAGACTAATTATCCTTAATTTTTTTACTTTCGAGATTGAAAGAGATTAAATTATTTTGAATTTTTTTGAGAGATCAATATGCTCAATATTAAAATTAAGAGGGGCTGGAGAGGGTTTTGCCAATAGTAAATGAAACAAAATGATCCTATGCAAATCTCCCTTAACCAAATCCAAATCCAAATCCAAATCCAAATCCAAATGGACGATTCTCCTTCCATTTCGCGAAAAACCCGTTTTGCATTAACCACAGTTGTCTTCATTGCATTGTTCTTCTTCAGCATTGTTCTTTTCAGTAAACGCACGCTTGAGCCCTCCATTTCCGTTTACCAGGAATCTTTTTCAGTCACCACATCTCACATTCACTCTTTAGTTCCCCCTTTTCCCGACCCACCACCGCCTTCTCTGCCGCCACCGGCTGGCTCAGAGCCGCTGAACTTATCAACCCACCAAGACCCCATTCCTTCAATTTCTCAAACTGTTAAGCTTGACTCTTCTTCAAATGCCACAAGCGTGGATGATCCGTTCTCTGCCCCAAAGAAGCAGAACCCACCTGCTGGTAACGGAGCTGCTCCAGAGAAACGGAACCCACCACCGCCAAATAACGGAGTTGTTCGCAAGGGTGAAGTGAAGAAGAGGGAAACCTGTGATCTTTACACTGGGACTTGGGTGAGAGATGAAGAGTACCCAATTTACAAACCGGGTTCTTGCCCTTACGTTGACGAGGCTTTTGACTGTCATGGCAATGGAAGGAAAGATTATGATTACTTGAGATGGCGGTGGAAGCCTGATGGCTGTGATCTTCCTAGGTATGTGTTCATTTCCTTAAAATTACTGTGTATCAAAAGCAATTTCTCTTTACATTATACAAACTATTTATTGTAGTATAGATGCATCTAGTGAAAATGGTTCATTGCTTTTTGTGGTCTTCAAATGTGTTAAGTGATATTTTCAAGTAGTACAAGTTGCCTTGGGGATCAGGGAAGGGTCTGCAAATATTGGAATCTGAACCCCAAATCTATTGAATACCTCATCTTAAGAATGGTTGTATGAATCAAATGAACTAATAGTAAAATACTCTTGCTAAATTAATGACTTCGTTTACCTAATCTTGCTGATCTAATGTCATTGCAAATTTGTCTTATTAAAAATTGGGATGAAATTTTTAGTATATTTAGTTATATCTTAGGAAAACTTTTCTCTAAGGCCACACATGTGGAGGCCTAAGTGTATTGTTTGTCAATGATTTTAGTTAATCCCTAATTTCTGTGGCTCAAGTTGAATGTTTTGCAGAATTCCCTTTTAAAATTCTACAGTCAGTTGTATGTATAAATGAGTTATCGAGTATTAGAGTTATCGTAGGTCAATACTGGCTTGTAACGGGGTTAGCCTGAATTCTTTTTGTAGGGTTAAAAGCTATCATATTTGTTAGTCAAATTTTGTTTACTTTTTCTATGGTGAATTCTTCTTTCATTTTCAAATTCTTAGCAAGTTTTTACCTTTTCCTGTCGCATAATACTTTATATAATTATGTATTTCGTATTAAACTTCCTAGGTTATTTTTACATTTTTATGTAAAACTTATGGATTATTGTTATAACTAGTGTATTTTGTCAAGTACATCTTTGGTTCTTTTGGACTTGTAAAATGTTTCTATTACTTTTTTAGTAACAACAATATAGGTGGAAATACTCTCTTTTGTACCAGTTCGGTGATAATAATACTTCGAGGATGAGTTACTCTAGCTATCACTAGTGCTAGATTAGAACATTATGCTACATGAACTGTTTGCTTTGTCCTATTATACCTGCCAAGGCTGATACTTCTTTGGCATTATAACTGCAAATATGTATGAGACATGGATACTCAAGACTCACGTAAAAGGATTTCCGAAAGACATGAAATGCCCATGTTGGTTAGATACTCTTATTATAGACCCCTTCTCGAGTCCCTGTAACATATCAAGGGGCATTTCCTTGCTACTCCACTTAAGAACAAAATGTAATTTTGACTTTAGGAAGTTTTAGGAGAAAGCAATGTAGCAAGCTATATTGATCTAAGAGTGTGGAGAAGAGCAATATTCCTGGCAGCTTGCCCCCCAACCCGTGCATTTAAAATTCCCCCAAAGCTACGGATATTGTGTAAGAGTAGGAAAAGGCTAGACTTTGATAATTTTGGGCTCTAGAGATTTGGGCAGTCGTGGGAAAACAAAGGGGAAATCACTTGCATAGATAAACAGGAGGAAAGTCTTTCCTTTCAGCCTGTTTCGTTTATTTTGTGTTGGCATCAAACGGGGAAAGATGCTTAGTGCATGCAAATGCATATTTCTGGATTGTAGAATTGAGTATTTCAAAGCTCTAAATATGCTAATAACTCGGATTATAAGTGACCGAGGGTGAGTTATTGAATTTTGGACCTAAAGAAGAGGTTTATATTTTCTCATTTCATGCATTTTTGTAATATTAACTCGACTTGCTATCCTTGCTTAAGTTAAAGCACACTCTAATAGTTCATACAAGAACCTAAGAATACGATTAATACTTTCATCTTTAGTACTTTAAAAACTTTTAGTTCATCTTTGAAGCTATAAATACTGCAAATTGTTGATATCCTATTGCACTGAATTTCTGTTCTGTTTTGACAAGGCGGCCCTTTCACTTAACTCTATTGCTAATTAATGCCTGCTTAGCTGTGGTTTCTTTCTATTTAACCATATTTTTCCTCACATTTACTTCCCGATTGCAAGATATTTTTTTTAATTTACCAATTGAACTCAGGTTTAATGCTACGGACTTCTTGGAGAGACTAAGAGGTAAAAGACTGATGCTGGTTGGAGACTCAATGAACCGCAATCAGTTTGAGTCAATCTTATGCCTCCTCTTCAAAGGCCTTACCGATAAGAGCAAAATGTACGAGGTCAATGGCAACAAAGTATCAAAAGGAAGAGGGTACTTTTTATTCAAAATCAAGGTAACAAGATGCTTGCTATATTTCTTCATTACTTAGTTGAATGCATTCTTTTAATGGCTACATTTTTCCTTTTTACTTTCATTAATACGTTCTTTTAAAGACCACATTTTTCTATAGGAGTCCTCAAAATTGTCCATAATCTCTCGAATCTTTCATTAGGTTTCTTCATGTTTCATTAATTGGACAAGTGTTTTCTAAAGCATCTTTTTCAACGAACCTTTTATCTTCATCAAGCACTTAATCTTTTGAGTTGAGAGTATACAGTTTTATTCCAATAGCATATTGAGACCATGTATACATTATTTTATTTTTTATTTTGAAAAATAAACTAATTTCAAAAAAGAACTTCTACAAACAAATGAAACCAGAAAAAGGATTAAATGAAAAACAGCGGTTTGTGATTTCAAAACAATCTAAACTTCGAATTTTTTGCAGGACTATAACTGTACAGTGGAATTTGTAAGGTCTCATTTTCTTGTACGACAAGGTTCTCGCACTCTATCGTTAGATTTAATTGATAAGTCATCTCGTAAATGGAAGCGGGCTGATATTCTCATTTTCAATACCGCCCATTGGTGGGTTCATGGAAAGACTGCCCGAGGGTACTTTACAAATCTCACTACAATTATACTTCATACATGTTTTATTTTAATGCTACATTGACTAAGAGTTGCAATATCATAAGTCGAAAAATGAAAAGAAAAGTTACTTTTAGGGCGTGCTGTTGTACTTGGTAAGTGAAAAAGTGGGAGAGATGGATAAAAGAGAATGTAAAAGTTGAAAGAAAATGAAATTTGGGTGTGTTTGGTAGAAGAGAAAAGTAAGAGGGAAAAAATAGGAAAAATTCTCATTTTTTGTTACTATTAACAAAATTAAATCACTTAAAATCGAAAAAAAAAAAAAAAAAGATGGATGAAAATGAGAGTGTCTCAAGCCCTGTATATTTTCATGATAATCCTTCATTCTTGTTTTTCCATCTTACCTCAGTATGCTTTTATTTTCTTTTGTTTCATTTTTCAATCATAGCAAACAATGTGTGGAAAGAAATTTATTTTTTCTTTTCACTTTTCCATCTTTCTTACCAACATATCTGTTCTATCAAGCAAAGCCTTATGGAGAAATGACAAATATGATTAGTTGATACAGGAGAAATTACTACAAAGAAGGTGATTATCTTTATCCGAAATTTGATGCTATGGAAGCTTATCGAAGAGCTTTGAAGACCTGGGCAAAATGGATCGATGACAATATTAAACCCACAAAACAATTGGTCTTCTTTCGTGGATACTCTTCTGCTCATTTCAGGTATAATCGAAACACACTTTATTACCATTAGACTAGCTTCGATCTCATTCCTTTTAGTGATTAAAAAGCTAGACCGGTTAAACTAGGAACTGACTGTCTAACCCAGTATAGTATCTAAAACTGGTAGAGAACTGGTTTAACAGGCAAACCATTAGATAAAACCATTTATAAATTTTAAAATCCGTAATTTTGATCCTGGTTGATGAGATTTGAGCAATTAACCTCTTAATTTTATATTGAATATTGTAACATTAAGCTAAATGCATGTTTTTATTAGTTATTAACTATATTTAGATTACCTAGACTGTAAACCAGGGTTTGACCCTCGGCCCGATTTTCTTAAGCTTGATTCCATTGCGAAACACCCTTCCCTTTTAAGAAAATCCATATAGTGAAACGAGATTAATGCTATTCATTATTGAAATGAAAATCCATAAGTATCTTGTGTACCATTTGATAAAAAAGGTTTGTATTCAAAGAATTCCTGCATTTAACATGCAATTTTATATAATATATGCACTGCACGAGTGTATTGTATATACACACATATGCACATATAAGTATGTATATAGGATTAACTTGTGTTGGCTAATTAATTTCTGATCCTTGAAATAGAGGTGGAGATTGGAACTCAGGCGGAACTTGTCATGGGGAAACCGAACCAATTTTGAAGAGAGGTGCCTTTCTTGAAACCTATCCTCCAAAAATGAAAATAGTGGAAGAAGTGATTCGGGAAATGAAGTTTCCCGTGGCACTTTTAAACATAACAAGATTGACTAACTCTCGAAAGGATGGCCATCCGTCAATCTACCGCAAGGGATTGACAGAAGGGAAAAAAGTTTCTTCAAGGCATCAAGATTGCAGCCATTGGTGTCTTCCCGGAGTTCCCGATACCTGGAATGAGCTAATCTATGCCAATTTGTTTTTCAACGAACAATTTTCAAGAGGTAAAAATTAACTTCCAACATCTAGATTGGAGCTTTTTTATTAAGCAAAAGGGAGAGAACTAAGTAATTGTTGCAACACAAAAAATCAGCTCATGTTGGTAAAAATATCATAGAAGCCCTGTACTAAGAGTCAGATTGTATTTTGTTCCCTTTACTAAAAAATGGGCTAGTTAGTCCCTGTACATTAAATCAAAGAACATATTGGTCCTTTTTGTTAAGAATTTCATCCATTCCTACTGTTAAAAGCCGTTGTGATTGATGGAGTAATTAGACAGCTATACGTGGCATGTTATGTATATCTTATGTTGACATACATGGGCTAGTTTTTAAGAGTAAAAATGGATGAAATTTTTAATAGAATGACAAATTTATTTTTTGATACAAGGACTCTTTCGTCCATTTTTGGAATAGAGGAGGTAGAGTGCAATCAGCTTGCTAGTAGTACAAGAGTCTTCATGATATTTTTACTGTTCATATTCTACACTGTTTGCAACAGGATAAACTTGCACCAGTCTAGGAAGGACAATGAACAAATGTATAATACCCATTTCCGGAAATGAAACTGATGGGTAATATGGAAACTTTGTCCAGTTCGATAACCCGGGAGTACAGTTAGTTACTGGAATTTCAAACGAGTTACTCATGTTTTCCGTAGGAAGTGGTTGAGTGAAGAAAAATCCATGCATGATTGTCAAACACAATCCAGGTACAAAACCACAAGAGTAATATGAACACTTGTCAAATTTCTGTTCAAAATTCAATTAGTTGTAGCCAATTCCATGTACCATCTTTTAGTTGTAAACAATCAAACCTTATCTTTGAATGGAAAGCACATTTCACATCATTCATTATCTGCCGACCATTTGTTTAAGTAATTTTATATTTATTTAACATATGGTAATTTAATAGTTTTTGTGGTGAACGATATAATTAGGTCATGCCAAATACGGCTGAGTTTAGAGTTTAAGGTTTTAATATTTATTTATAATTAATTATTATGTTGATATGTTTAAATAAAGTTATTAGTGTTTATTTTCAAGTCCTTGCTATTTTTTTATTTTTTCAGTAACGATGTATTATGTTATTATTCATGAAATTTATATACCAACGATGCATCAAATATTTTCTCATTTTTAAATTTTGATTATACAGTTGAATATAAATATAAGCATGTTCAAAATATGATTTTTGTCATGTATTAAACTTAACTTGAAGGTTTGATATCTGTATTTTAATTTGACAAAACATTGGGTTACTTATTTAAAAAAATATGTGTTCTATTTAATATATGTATGGTTAACTAGAAGTAGAATCAACTGACTAATAAATTTAAATTGACTCCGCACATAGTGATTTGACATTAATAATTAATGGATTAAATTTTAATTTTGTGTAATTTTATACATTAAATTTTAATTTTATTTAATTTTATAAATCATTAACACAATTATTAATATAGTATTATTTTATATTTATATATTATATACATAAATAATTATATTTAATTAATATAAAAAATTAACGTATTTATTTCTTAAAATATACATAATTAAATTAAAATTAAAATTTATGTATTAAATTACACATTAAAATAAATTTAATATATAAATTTGATATTTATCTTAAAAGTGTAAAACATAAAATATGATAATTATTATAAAGAATTCACGTGACATAGATACTTTGTGGAAGAAGTAAATTTCACTCCTTTCTCACTTTTTCTTGTCAATGGCCATCTGTTTTCGTGCCAAAACGGGGAAGGGCTCTTTAAAGTAAATTCTCCCGTTTTTCTTCAACGATGAAAAATAGTATAATTTTAAATTTAATCCTTTTACTTTTTGAAATTTAAGAATTTAATCCTTTTGCTTTAATTTATTAGAATTTAGTCTTCATACTTCATGAAAACTGATAAGTTAGTCCATTGATTGGTAAACACGTGAATTTGAATTGCTAATATTTACTAATTTGTTGCATATGAATTGTTTGGACAGATAATTTTTACAATTATACATATATAAATTGTTGAACTGCTAAAATTTTAAGTTAACAATTCAATGTAAAAACTTAACAATTTTACCAAATTGGATTAATTTCTCAATTTTTAAAAGTGAAATGATAAAATTTATAATTAGATCAAAATATATATTATCAGAATAAAATACAAAAAAAGGGTCAAGATTCATACAAAATAAAATTATCTTGAAACTTATAAAATACAAAAATATATGTCAAATTGTGATTTTGATCCCTCTACTATGTCCAAAATTTGAGATTTAATTTCTATACTTTAGTTTGACATGATTAACTCTATTTTTTTAATGAAATTGTTTTATTAATGACATTATAAAAGTATCGTATCAAATCATATCAATTAAAAGTACAAAGATTAAATTTTAAAATTTGAGTATAATAAAGGGACCAAAACTAAATTTTACCTACGATATAAAAAAATGAAAAAAAAAAACGAATATGACAGGAAATGGCATATAAAAGCAAATGGCTGTGATTCTTATCCAGCATTAAACGTAAGTATTTGGATTACATGCAGAGGCAACAAGTAAAGCATATTACTATAAACTTTATTATTTCATATATTAAGTTAATATCATGGATTTACTTTGTTGCTTTGGCACATAGCCTTTATTCTCTTTTATTTTATGCCTTCAGTTGACTGTCTCCACACTTCACACAATTTTATATTATTATAATAATAATAACAAGAAGAATATGAAGAATATGATTTGGTTCACACCATCTTTGCTTCTTGATTTGGTTTTGAGATGGATAAAAATATGCTATAGGTCCTTGTACCATTCACAGTTTTGGAATTTAATCAATTTACTTTTATTTTCTAGGAATTTTGGAATTTAGTTGGATAGATAATGTGTTTACCTCTAGTGAGGTTAAAAATAATGGTGACTGTGAGATTAGAAATAACGGTGGGATATGTAATTGGGTTTAAATGCAACTTTATCGATGAAGTCAAAACAAAAAATGACTATTAAGAACGGTACTAAAATTGAAATAAATTCTCCATCTTAGTAATTTTACTCCCACCGGAGCATAAAACACTAGCCAAAATTGAGGGGTGTGGTGCAATTCAACTACCACACCGCAATTCACCACAAGAGTAAAAAGGGAGTTGCTTCACCGTTTAAAAGGCATATACCCTATTGATTCCATCTCACCATGGGTCAAATCGTATCAAAAGGGAGCCTTAATCTCTCTACTTTTTTCGAATTTTAAAATTTGGTTCAAATTGTTAATATCGTTAAATTTATTGATAGGATATTTTGAAATAAAAAATATTTATTTATTAGAAATGTAATTAAAAGGCTTGAATTTAATAAAATAATTTTAACAATATTAACTGTTTGACGTGAATTTCGAAATACAAAAATAGATACTTAAATTTGTAGGAATAAAAGTATAAAGATTAATTTCCAAATTTACAAAGAATATTGACATATTTTAACCTTTGAGATAATATGCTTTCTTTCTCCAATATTGATTCTATCATCTAAACTTTTAATAGCCTTTGATTAAGTTTGTATCATGAGTCAATTGAGCGTCAATTCAATTAAGAAATGACAAAAGAGACCGTTCATTTTACAAAATACTGATATCACTATAATGACACTTTTGTATTTTCATATCACCTTCTTTGCTTCTTTATTGGGATTTTGAGATAACATGTTTGTATTTTCATATTGTTTAAGCCTTTAATTGAGCCAATGTCATAAATTCACAAAGCATCAATTCAATTAGAAAATGACAAAAAACCCTTCATTTTACGAAGTAATAATTTTGTCTTTTTATATTTTCTATAAATTAATAAAAATTCATCAATAGAAAAATTTGAATAAAAAATACTATAAATGTTTTCTTTTTTGTGAATTACAATAACAGGGCAAAGCCCGAACAACCAACGCAATTTGTACGACTCGAACCTAGGCCACACCTGGGGTAATAAACTTTAATATTTGATCCAATATTTTATTTAATCTTTAATAAATATAATATTTGTCCCATCACTTTTATTAAAAAATTCAAATTAATGAAGTAATTTTATTTTTTTATCTAGTTTCTTCTTTGGCCACCAAGTCCAATAAAGTCTAACCAAGAGAATAAGTCAAACAAGCCGAAATTAACAAAAATGGAGTTAATTCACCAAACATCATCAAACTATCATTTATATGCCAAATTGATCCTTAAATCTCAAAACATTTTAATTAAGTCCTCAAATATTAGAAATTTAGTATTTTACCAATTAATCATTCTATTAGCCTAAACCTCGTTTTAAGTGTTAAATACCAATTTGAATTTGAGGTTGAGTATTTTTTAAACACGTGAATCATATCTAATTCTAATCCGAGTTGAGTAATAAATTTGACATCTGAAATAAATTTTATCAAAAGAAAAGGATAAAAGTACCATGGAAGCTCTTATAATATGAGTTAGGTTGTATTTTTGTCTCATTTACTCAAAAAATAGGTAAATAAGTCATTATACGTTACATTAAAGAGCAAACTAGTCATTTCTGTTAAAATTTTCATCCATATCTATTGTTAAAAACCGACGTGGTTGATGAAATAATCAAACAGTTACACATGACAACGTGCCATTGTACCTTAAATTGACCTACATAGACCAATTTTTAAAAGTAAAATTAGATAAAAAATTTAACAAATGGACTAATGCGCTTTTGAATCTAACGTACAGAGATGAATTTACCCAATTTTTAACTAGAGAAAATAAAATATAATCCGACTTATAGTATAAAAACTTTTACAATATTTTTAACATACGAGAATACTCTCGTGTGTGATGGTGATATTAGGTTCCATACGATGTTTTTCTACATCTATTTTGAAAATTATTGGGGAATAAAATCATGGGTCAGATTCGTTGATAAATTAAGATTAAGATCGAAGACCTTTTCTGGTGAATATACATTATTATCACACGGTAGCTTCTTAGAGTCTAAAGTGGTTGCACCAGTTGTAACGAATAGAATCTAACTCCAGAAAAGAATTTGCTTTTTCAACCAACAAAAATATAATAAATAAAAATATTCTAACTATTTATCCTTTTTTTTCCTCAAAAATCTGCAACTTGGATTGTCGGCTAAATATATATATATATATATATAAATGAATAAAAGTCCTATTCATGTGAGTAAGAATGTTGCGGGTGGAGAAAAATGTGATTTCGATATGATAAGAATTTATAATGAGATTAATATTAAAAAAAATATATAGATTAAAGAGTAAATCAGTTCTTTTGTTAAAAATTTCATCTATTTTTATTGGTAAGTATTGATGCGACTAATGGAGAAACAAAATAGTGACACTTGGTGCGTTGTGTATACCCTATACTAACATGGAGGGATTAATTCAAGCACGATGGATTAGATTTTTTAAAGGAAGAAATGGAGTAATTTTTTTATTAAAAAGTGAAATGGATGGAATTTATGGCATAGGGGGATTAATTAAGTGAATTATTGTCATTTAGGGTTAATTATATCATAACGTTTTCAAACCTTGATCTTGGTTTTAAGTTAGTTTTTAAACTTTAAAACGTTTTGATCGAGCTCTTGAAATATCAATGTTATACCCATTAAGTATTATTTATAGCTCAGCTATCATATGATGTAATACATTTTTAAAACAAGCAATTCAATATAAACAACTTTGATCTAACATTGTTTTCGGGTTAGAATTTAACACCTAAGTTGATAGTTAGGCTAATAAGAAGATTTGCTAAAATAATATTAGAACTTGAAAAACCCAATTAAAATATATTGATGTTTGGGACCTATTTATAATTTAGCATAGTTTTGGACTTTGGAGACCCTTGATGCAACTAACCCTATTATTTAAAGTGAGGAGAGAAAGAGGCTTAAATGCAACATTAGCTCTCCAACCATTTTTTTCTACTTAATACCCTTTTTATTATCAAATAGTTAAACTATTAATTTTATTTCATTTTACCCTAAAATATAATACCGGCCAATAAAAGCACAACACATGTCGAATTCTCAGTAGATGTCATATATTATTTAGTAAAATAAAAAAAAATTGATACTAACAAGTGTTGAACGTAATAATAAGGCACATTATACTTCTAATAAGAGAATGCGGGTTTGAACTTTGGATATAATATTGTTGAAAGAAACAATCATAAATCTCGAAAACGGACCGTAAAACAAACATGAATAACATAAATAAAAAATAAACTTGATAATTTAGATACCACTTTTAATAAAAATAAATAAATATTAAAAAAAACAATATGACTTGAGAATCAATTTTATATTTAAGCAGAAAAAGAACATATATATAGATTCATTTTCTTTTATTTTTTTATAACCCACACTTTATTATTTATATTACACTAATAATTCTCAAAACAAAAACAAAAAGGCTTGGATCAACATAAAACAAATAAACAAAAGTACAAACATATATTAAATCGAGTGAAATTATAAAATTTTAAGAGATTAAAATGTAATTTTAATAAATAATAATTTAAATTTTATTATTTTAAATAAATTAAATAACTTTTTTTTACATTTGAAGAGACAAATTATAATTTTGTACTTTTATTATTTCTAAAAGAACTCAATTGAATTGAAAATTTTCATTTTTAAACTAGGGTAAGTCGAAATTTTTTGAGGAGAGCGGAAATAAATTGTATATGTTCTATTATTAGTTTAAAATTTTATAAACTATAAAATTGAATTGAATATTTTTATCATTTTAAAGACTAAAGTACAATTTTATCATTACTTAATTTAAAATTTTATAAACTATAAAAAGTCTAAATGAAAAATTTTACATTTTGAGGGGATCGGAGCCTGTCCTAGGGGGATTAGTTGGGGCCCACCCCTTTTTAAATGAAAAAACTTTCATTCGTATCCTTTATAATTTATAAAATTTTAGATTAGTAATAATAAATTTACACTTTATTTCTCTCAAAAAGATAAAATTTTGATTTAATTTTTAAAATTATAAAATATAAATTATTAAAATAACAAAATTATATTTTTATTATCATAAAAATATACTATTTAATTTTTACCCTCTATTTCAAACCTTATTTAAATTTTTACCCTCTATTTCAAACCTTATAATCGGACTCAACTCTAAATGTCTTGATTCGATTTATTTGAGGAAGAGTAATATTCAGATAAAGTCGTTCCGAAATAAATTTAAAAAACAATTAATTAGTTTTTAAAAAAAGAAAGTGGGTGACACCTTTTCTTGTAGAGACCGCAATACAGATATCTATTTGAGGACATGACACGTAATTAGCCTCTTTGACAGAACATGACAGACCTTTCATGTCTTCTTTCGGTTAATCAACACGTGCCCACTTTTTGTCATAACAGGTATTAGCTTGTACTGGTTTCTTTTTTTTTTAATTATTAAAATTCAAACCGATTTGATGTATTAACTCGATTCTTAATTTGAACTGATTCTTAATTATTAAAGTGCTTATATCGCTTTTAGCAGTTTTAATTACGTTTAAGACAAAGTTTCCTCTTTTATTTGTTTATGCATTAAAAATGAGTACACGTACATATAACAACCAAAAACAGAAGTTTGTTCAAAATATTATGAGTAAAATTACTAAAATAGTCATTTTGTTTATTTCATATTATGTTTTAGTCTTTTATATTTATATATTGTAATATATTAGTTACGAGTCATTAATTGCCGTTAATAGTGTAACAGTAAGTTGATTGACACGTTAAATCATCATTGCAAATAAAAATTTTAGGTTAAATTATATAATTGGTCCTCATAAAAAGTTTTAACAAATAAAAAATATAGAAAAATTACATTAAAATAAATAGAGAACGGAGGAAAATAGAGGGAGAAAGAGAAGAGAATGGAAAATAAGATAAATAAATAAATTGCTCAGAACGAAAAAAATAAGGACTAATTTGTAAAATTTAACCTAAAATTTTTATTTGAAGCTATGATTTAACGTGCGAAGTCAACTTACTGTTATATCGTTAATGATAATTAACGTTCGGTAACTAAAATATTATAATACGATAACGTAAGTGACTAAAACATAACATTTCAAATATAAATGACTAAAATGTAACCTGAAACAAACAAAAATGACTATTTTAATAGTTTACCCAAATATTAATCAAATCTATTCCAAAAAATTAAGAAAATCTAAACTTTATTTTAACTGCTATAGTTGGTTCAGTTTTATTAAAAATTATTACACGTACATGTAACAACAAGAAAGGTTTTTTTTTTAAATAAAAAAATGGAAAAACTACCATAACCGTTCATATACTATACATTAGATTGCATTTTGGTCCTTTTGTTGAAAATAGACAAGTGGTAAATGCATCGTAACAATCTTTATACTTTTGAAATTTGAAATTTTAATTTTAACACAAACAATAATAGTTAAATTTATTAAATATTTCTTTTGATAATATGCGAGACAAAATGTTTAAAAGGACTAGGAAATTATGATTTTTCTCTTGAAATTTTCTAATTAGGAACTTAGAGAATTTTGAAAATTCTCATTAATCTCACAAAATTTTAAAAATTTAATTAGGCGTAATTTTTAAATTTTTTATTAAACTCTAAATTTTTTAAATTTTACTAGCCCCAAAATTTAGTACTAGAATCTATTACTCGTAATACCTGAATATAACAAGTTAACATAGAATTACTCACATAATAATATGTTTGTCGCAAAAGATTTTTGACTTCACATAATTTTGCTTTGAATTGGGCTTGGGTTTACATTTTTCAACCGTGAGTGACTCAGCTTGTTTTACTCTTTATAAAATATAAAAAATATTCATATTCATATATTTTATAATTAAATTTAAATAAAAAATACTTTTTATTTATTTTGAACAATCAAATGGGTCTATACAACACGCAGATTTTTTTTAGAAACCCAGTCTCTATCTAACCTATAAAAACTTGTAGCGACGATTAGAATTTAAAATTCAAATGAAAAATAACTAAAATTAATCAAATTTATAAAGGTTAATTTTCACGACTTACCTATAATAATAATAGAATTTAAATGCTAACAACTTTTTAACCTAAAGTATTATATTGTAGGCACGAGAACTTGGATTCAATCTGAAATAATGAATTTTAATTTTTTAATGATTAATAACCTCACACCTAAGACCGAAAGAAAACTTGACAAGAACCGTTATTTTTGGGCGCATGTGTCGGCCGACCAGCCAGGCATGTGCGGCAGCATGGTTGAGGCGTATTTAGTCCATGCCGCACGCCTTGTCCACCTGCTTACGCGCCTCCACCGACCCACAGTCGGCCATTAGAGATGTTAATGACTACGCTATTTCATTATATCCAAAACATAAAGTTCGTGTCTATATTCAACTCTTATTTTGTTACAAGTAAAATTACAACATTGTTAAGTGATTAAACAAATTGATTAATTGTATTAACAATTTTAATTAGAATTATTCATTATAAATATTGAATTAATTTTTCTTTTTTAAGTAATGTTTGTTTATGCCTATAATCACTCCTAGCTCTTAAATCGGATTTGAACTCACTTCTTTTTAGTTGTTGCAATAACAATAGTATCAATTGAACAAAAGCTCAATCGGACTGAACTGAATAAATTAATTCAACTCTAATTAAATTGTAACAAACGCTTCCAAACTATTATTTTCATTTTAAATTGGTCCAAATAACTTTTAAAACTTTCTAATTACATCCTAAAAACTATCAAGATTATATCAATCAAGTCCATCCATTATTAAAACCGTTAATTTCCCCGTTAAGTGACACATCATATCTTTTGTGGCATAATTTAAAATTAAAAAAAAAAGTTATGCTACATGGGATCTAATGTTCACTTAACAGTGAAACTAACAGTTTGAATAACAAAATGCTTGATTGATATAACTTTAATAATTCAAAGAAATATAATTAGAACATTTTAAAGTTCAAAGATTAAATTGAAATGTAAATAATAGTTTAGGAACGTTTGGTGCAATTTACTTTTTTTTTATAAGATTTTACTAAAATATGAGTATTCAAAATGTTACAACAGTCAACAGCCCTTTGCAATATTATTCATAATATCAACTAAATATATATATTAAAATGTTTGGTGGTGTGATCCTTGTTTTCTGTTTTTATCTCATTTTCTGTTTTGTTTTGAATTAGTTTCTGCTTGTTTTTAGACTTTATTCTCGTTTTTTGTATAATTAGTATCATTATCGAATATTTATTAATGATTGATTAAATTAAAATTTGAGTTGAAATTGCAGATTCTTGACTTGTTGTTTGTTGAAATGTTCCAACATTTACTTGGTCGAATTTGAAAATAAAATGATTTTAAAAAAATATTTAGGATTTTGGGTCGATTTTTGAGATATTCAGGAAAATAAGTCAATTTTTAATATATTTTTAATTAAAAGATGAATTAAAATAAAAACTTGAAAATAATACACCTATTAAATAAACTAAATAATTAGTTTTTTGTTAATCTGTTGCATATAAATTATTGAACTGTTAAATTTTGTGAAATTTGTTGTTTTTTTTTACATAATGTTCAGAACTATCTAGAGTCCCTCTACAAACCCATAAATAGGAGAACAATGCGCTTCAGCACAATTGAATTCATGTCTTCTTATATTGGCAACAATACACATACCAATCGAGCTAAAACTTAATCAACAACATTAACTTTTTTAAAACTAATATAAAAGTAGAGAAATTATTTTTCTTTAACAATTTTTAAATATAAAATATTTTACTCTAGTTCAAATCTCTATAAATGTAATAATTATTTTATTTTTGTGTTTCATTATAATTAGACTGCAATTTAGCCCGGCCCGAAATGTGGGATGGTTTGGACAAAAATATAGGCCCAAAAAATGAGATTGGACAAAAAAATAAGGCCCGTTTAAAAAACGAGCTAGCCCTCGGGTAATGCATTTTTGGCCCGACCCAAATTCACTAAATGACAAAAAAATCTATTTTTTATATTATTTTCTTCCTATTTTCTCCCTATTTTATTATTATGTTACTACTATTTTTTTGTTATTGTTTAGATATTATATAAAACTTATTTTATTGTTAATTTTGTTATTATTTTAGAGGCATTTGCTTGTTAAGTTACATCTATCTTAGTATTATTTAAGTATATATATTTTTTAAAATTTATTTTTAATTTGTTAGGAAATATTTATTTTGATATTTTTAGTATTTTGATGTATTATATATATTTTAAAATTATATAAAATTAATATGGTAGCCATTTCAGCCCAAATTTGAACATTTTATCAAGATCGGGCTTGGGCAAAATTTTAAGCCCATTTTACGGTCAAGACACGAGCCTAGCAAACGGGTCTAAATTTTTAATTGAGCCCGGCTCAGGTTGACCCATGTACACCTCTAATTGTAACAAAACAAGTGCAAAACATGTTTTATTAATCATTGAAAACAATTTTTTATTTGGATTTACCTAATATGTTTTTCAATTATAAAAATATAAAATATAAAATAATATTTTAAAAAAATATAAAGAAATATTTTTACAAACAAAAGCGAGACTTATTATCATAATTTTAAATTGAAAATGACAAATTTAACACTTATGTTTGGCCCACTGATCAACAAAATGTTTACCAATAAAATTTATTTAGGTTCAAGCCTTCGATGGAGCAAATGTAGCGTAGTTGAATTTAATGGTAAAATTATATTTCAATCCTTCCTAAATTTTAAAATTTATTTATGTGCTATTTAAAACAAAAATTGCAATGACAAATTTTTATTTTAATTCTCTTAAAATTTATAATTCAAATTTAATTTTAAAATAAATAAATAGTAAATATTCATGTAAATAATTATCTTTAAATGTAGTATATGCGTAATAATACGAATATGTCTCAATCATGTACGTGTGAGTACTGATCGTCTAATTGAATAATAATAAAATTAAAAATAAAAAAGTTAAGAGATTGCTTTTGGTAAGAGAGAGAAAAATAATATTAAAAATAGAGAGTAAGGAGCGGTGTGTATCTATGAAAATTAAGATGTAGATGGGAAGGACATCAATGTCATGTGATCACACGTTTTAAATCCAAAATTTGCTCTCTTCCTTTCTCTCTTGTCATGCCCATATTATGAAATATTGAAATATGAAAGGTACTTCTCATATGGCATTAACCCTTTAAAATATTTCATTTTTTATTTTTCACCCTATTGGAAAATTAAAATAAAACTTCCAACCTTTATTATAAAATTAAATTAAAAAATAAATATAAATGATTCCTCTAAAATTTAAAATGTTTTAATTAAACTAGATTTTATATGGGTGAAATAAAATATTTTATATTAATTTTTTATTTTTTATTTAATAATGAATATATGCAATTTAATAATATTAAACATGTGTTTGATTATTGAATTTGTAATTTTCAATTGTTTTATTTAAAATGGAAGACAAAAGTAACATAATAATAATGTTAGTTATAATTTAAAAGAAGTGATATTTCTTTAATTTCATAACTAATATTTTCACCGAGATAAATGTGATAGCGACCCGGTAAAGTGCTTAATATAAGTATTAGATATTAGATATATTCAGAGTGTCGATATTGTATTGATCTAGCCATTTCATTAGTTTGACTATTGATTTAGGAATTGTTGAGGGGAGAATCGATGGTTGGAAAAAATACGATTAGAAAATGGTTTTTTTTGCACAACGGAATTTTTTTTTGAAAACCGAGTTGGATTGTTGTATTTAAAGCAATAAACCTTTTTATCGAAATCACACTTGTCTTTTTGGCTAGACAAATCCTTGTCATTCTTGGTTTTCAATCGAATAGTCTTTTCCGTTATTATCGTACTACGAACTACTTCAAGTATGGGCTCAAACGGTTCGAATCAAACACAGAACCAGAAATAGTTTTCTTTACTTTCAGTGTGAAAGCAAAATCTCTTCTCAATAGAAACCGATAGAATTGTTATTTCAGAAAATAGATTTAATACTTAGAGAATAAACTCTCATTATTTTTGGGCAGAGTAACAATACCTTCAAATTGTATATCTAGCTTTATCGGTGTAACAATACCTTCAAATTGTATATCTAGCTTTATCGGTGCTATGTATTTATAAGGAGAAGAGGTAAAACCTTTATTGAATTGTAAAAGCCTATTTCAATAGAAAAACATACTCTTAGTCGAACTAGGGGTAGGTGGGGAGGCAACCCTAGTTAAACAAACTAGGGTTTATTGTCCCCCTCTTAAACATGAGGGCCTTTTAGGCTTCTCCCATATTGAATCCAATTATAAATACTCATTGAACTAACCTAGTATTTTATAATTCGATCCAACTCGATATTTATTTTTTTATTTCCCAAAATAAGCATATCAATTAAATAAAATTTTCAACCCAATTCTAATTTCGTTAAATCATGACAACTTTATCATAAAAAAATATATAATAATATATATTTCATATTTCTAGATTCAACGAATTTATTATGGCCAAACAGTTTATTTCCATTTTCGAACTTTATTTAATTTGAAAATGTCATTTTCATTATCATTTTGGAAAAAAAACACATCTATTTTCAAACGTTTCTCATTTCTCCATTTTTATCCATTTCTATTCATTTGATTCAACATGCAATTCATTTTTTATTTTAACGAGCTAGCGGAGGGATCGATTAGATATATGCGATCAGGGGTTAAGTGATTTATAATTAAATTCCAACTTTTCACCTATTAATTAAAAACTTATTTAGTTATGAAGTTATTCCACTAAAGTATAGTGACTAAGCTCTTTCCGACGACATACCATTACGAAAGCAATTCGACCAGTACTCGTCCAATGACATTGTCATTAGTGTGTTACCTCATGGGATATCTTTAATCTTATTGGGATAAACCCGTTCTTCCGATATGATATTTTTTTATCTCATGGTAACCATTACATCTTTCTTCATGAAAAGTCAATTTTTATCAAATATTAATGTAGTCATTCATCACAAAGACGAATGATCCGTGAATACGTTTACTTTTTATCAACCATGTAATGCTAATAAGAGGATATCGTTTCCCCATATCTCAGGCTAAAATTTCCATTATTATGAATGACGCTACATATTGCAAAAGTCGTATAACCAACGCATCGACTTTCGATTCCTTATCTATTTGAACTCAGACTTTTATTTACATCAAAGTATACGAGTTACGTATACATAGTCTGTCATCCACTCAGGATTAATGTATGTCACACTTTGAACGTCACGAGTTAATAAATTCATAAACGAATTCAAGATCTATTCTTCTTGAGTCTAGTCCAATGTATTGTCAGTCTAGTCAGTCACATCTATGTCTCTATCTTTTAGGAGTCATTCACTTTGATGCCTAAGATAAAACATCTCCTCAATTGGACTTGATAGACAACATATTGGTCTTTTAATTTGTTTGCTCATTTCCAATTAAACTAATGACATGTTTAGGTTCTTCTACCAATATAAGTTATCTTTCCGTATTACAACCTGACCACGTAATACCGCTTAGTATTAGTTTAAACATTAGACAATTAGCTATCTAATATTTGTTTCTATTTTGTGTTGCATGCAAAAATTACGCGAGGGCAGTTTACAAAAGGTATTAATATAATTCATGAATAATTTTCTTCACCAATCTGTTTAAAAAAATTACAAGTGCAAATAGACGAAAATACTACACTCATGGCACCAGATCCAACATTGATTCCCTTTAGGATCAGTCTTTTAAAGTATCTTCCTTCTGGCATCCTACTCGAACCTTTAACAATCGAATGTATTATCTTAGTGTCAGGATTTTTTACCTAACCTCCACGGAAAGTCGTGTACAATTCGTGGATGGGGGCGCATTGGTTGGTGGAGATAGGTACTTGCAAAACTTGGGAAAAGTGTTAATATTGAGTGTGTAAATAATAATGGAGGTACCTGGGAGCGCCATAGCTCAAACCTAGGTACCACCATCATTATTTACATGCTCAATACTAACACCTTTCTTGAGTCTTGCATGTACATGACTCCCATTCGTGAATTGTACACGACTCTTCATTGAAGCTGGGGACAAAACCTCGACACAAGAACAATTCCTTCAACTGATAAGGGTTTAAATTAGTTGTGGAGACGATGCTTCTAAGACTTCTCTCGAAAATAGTTGATTATCTCTCTAGAAACTTTAAATATTAGTTTGCATATGACTAGGAAGGTCCAAAGGGCAAGCAAGTCCCCTCGGATGAAAATATAGAGGTATAATCCTTTTAAAACACATGCATCAGAATCAAACAATGAGACATATTTTTAAATTCCAAATAAAAAAAAGGTACAAGGCTTAAAGCAAATTTAACTTGTATATTTATTGTTTCAAGCGTAAGAATTGATTGTTTTCCCCTTCGTATAAAGTTCAAGTTTCAATACACAGGCGGGCTGGGCTACTGTTGCATTCAAAAATCAAATAACATTTTCGGAAGGCAGAGAGCCTTCGTTTCGTAAATTCGAGAGAAAGCAAAACCATTCAAAGCGTAAGAAGAAGGAGAAAGTAAAAGCTTAAAAACCGAAGTGCTATTCGACGAGTTCCTCTCGGAGAAGAAAAACCTGAAAAAAACACTCAACGCAGGTAACAACTACTTTGAATAAAATAAATCGCCATTTCCATTTTGCTTCGTTTTGATATATATGTCTGTATATATTTTGCTCTTTCTCCCTCTCTATTTGTTTTTCGTTGTTCGATGAGAGTCCGTGCATGGTTTCCATGGCGTTCGCCTCGTCGGCCGGTCTGTCGGTCGGTCGGTTTGTCGTTTTGACATCGATTTTCTTTGCGTTTATTAAAAAATAAGAGCCGGTTAAAGTTTATAATTAACGGTTTTCGGTGCATTAAAATCGAAGATCGCGTTTTGTTATTTGTTGAGTAGATCAGGTGATTTTAATTTTGTTTAATTTAAGATATCTTATATCGTTTTTATTATTTTAAATTTATTTATTATTATTTATTTGTATAATTAAAAATTTCTGTTGTGACTTGTGAACTCGCTTGGTTTGTTCGCCAGTGGTTTTTCCCGGAAAATACGAGAAAAAGAAGGGGTAAAATAAATAGTAAAAACTAGAATCACTTTGTTTGTTGGTTTCCAAAAGGACCATTCACATCACTTTTGTTGAAGTGTTAAAACGTGGAATTTACGCTTACGGTGGAGTCGAGTTTTCAACAATTAAATTGATTTTCGAAGCAAATTTTCTTTTAGATGAGTTTTAACTTTAAAGAAAAAAGAGAAAATCGTTGAAAAAGAAATATCTCTGCCCTCTCTTTCCGGAAAAAAAAAAGTTAAAAAGAACGAGAGAAAAAAAGCGATAAATCAAAGATTCTTGGGAGCTTTGAAAAATGAAAGAAAATTGATTTTGAATGAGAACTAATAGTAGTATTAGTAAGAAATAGTGTGACTGTGCCATCTCTCCTGCGACATAACAGAGTGATGAGTAGCATATTCAAGGGGTCGCCATACCGGCGGCCTAATGACTTGGAGGCGGGTAGCAGTCGCTCCGCTCATTCCGACGATGAAGACCATGAGTCGTGTGCTGATCCGTTTGACATCACAAGTACTAAGAATGCTCCAATCGACCGACTCCGCCGCTGGAGGGTAATCCCCTAATTTCTCTCTTTTTTAAATTTTAGAAATATATATATAATTCACATATATATTATTTGATATATTCTGTGCTTTGTTAAGTGTTATAAGGCGAACATATTATTTTATGCCTTTGATTTTGGCGGTTTAGGTTACTAATTTTAGACGGATTAGAGACAAACCGTAATATCGAGGGTTAATCGTGCTTTCCTTTTTGGGCTTCCTGCAAATGAATCAAAGAGGGGCAACTGAACTGCTAATTGATTTTTTTTCCTCCTACCTTTGAATTTCTTTCACTTCATCCTTCCCTGTCATTTTTTTCTTTCTCTTTCATTCCAGAAATTTAATTTGGTCTTTTCCGTTCCTATTCAAGAGAAATATATACTGGTCTCACCTCTCTTGAATTATGGGCAATAAATTAATTGTTTAGCTGGCGTTTTCTCGTGTCTTGTTGCTTTTTCTATTTTCTTTCTGTTTCTTTTTTCCTAAGCAAAAGTAAATGATAGATTGGTCTCACCTGTCTTGAATTATAGAGCTATGTTTTAATTGTTTCGCTGGCTTGATTTGCTTTGTGCTTTTTTCTTGCTTAGTGATAACGTTTTACAAAAAGCAGAAGGAAAGGATAGATTGGTCTCACCTGTCTTGAATCATAGAGCAGTGCTTAATTGTTTCGGTGGCTTGCTCTCATGTTGTTGCTTTTTCTAGTTGCTTTCTTGTTTTCTGTTTATTGCTTATTAAACGGTTTACAAAAGGCAAAAGGGAATGATATGTAGCACTATGATTAATACGTATCACCAACTTTAACATAATTATCCTAAAATTTGTATTTTGCCCTTCTTTTTTTTGGATTTTAATTGGTACTTTTATATCCAAACATTCCCTTTTAGGTTTTTGTTCTCTTGAAGCGAAAACGAAGTATTACTGTAGTAAAAGTGAATAAATGATAGCTGAAACAGCACCCTCATGAGTAAAGCTTAGGATGGCAAGTGAGATAGTTATGTGTAAAAGTAACTGCAGAAACAAGTAGCAATAACAAAGATTTTCACCCACTTGCTAGTGGCCATTGTGACTTGTTCGCTTGGGCAGGTGGCTTGGCCTATTATTTACATCTGAGTATTGTTGAGCTGCAAATTTGAACTGAATCCTAATAACATTCCCAAATCCTGGCCTTAACCCAACCTAATTTGATCAAGAAAAGTTAACAATATAAACCCTCCCAATTTGAACCAAAACAACCTGAACTCAAATTATAACTAGAATCCAAATTTACCCATACATCCTGAGCATTAATCCATCCAGTTTAAACCAAAAACAATTTGAACTGGAATTACCTAGAATCCAAAATTATGCAAACAACCTGAACAATATAAATCCACCCTATTTGAACTATAAACAACCTTAACTCGAATTATTTGAACCCTAATGACTTGGATGCAACATCTGGAATGATTCAAACTCCAAATGACCGTAAAAATTTCAACTTGAAGTATTGATCCCATCCTTGACTCAAATTAAACCAAAATATGCCCTATTTGATCTTGAAACAACCTTAACTTGAATTAATCAAAATCCAAACAAGTTGAAGTGATCCAAAATTAAATTGGTTCGACTTTAAAACTCAATAATGCAGACTTGAATGATCAAAACATGATTTTTTTGAACCCTCATAACTTGAATGCTACATCGGAATGATTCAAACCCCAAATGGCAGTAATTTTTTTCAGCCTGAAGTATCAATCTTATCCCAAGCTCTGCTAGATCCACCCATTTGACAACTGTAGGTGTCATATATGTTTTTTTTTTCACGCTCTTTATGTTATGTTTGGGCTTCTTTTTTCTTTACTATTGAGAAGGTGATAATTCTCACGGGTACTGAATAGTATTCAACTTTCTTTTTTCTCTTTTGTAGCAAGCTGCACTAGTGCTCAATGCATCTCGTCGGTTTAGATACACCTTAGACTTGAAAAAGGAAGAAGAGAAGAAACAAATTTTAAGGAAGATTAGAGCACATGCGCAAGCTATACGAGTATGCTATTTTTGAATTTAGTTTTCTCATCGGATAAGTTGCATCTTTTTCCTTATAACTTTTTGTTTTTGGCTATGTTAGGCAGCATATCTTTTCAAACAAGCTGGGGAACAAGTAAATGGTAATCTATCCGACTTATCCTATCTTTAACTTTGTAGAATGGTGTTTAAGGATAATGTTTATATTTCACAGCTAGAGTTTGAGGTTCAGTTCTTTGCATGTTTCTTCGTTTATGGCAGATTATATGCTGTCATTTCTCTTTAGTCTTCACTATCTTGCTTCATCTCAAATGTATTTCCAACCCTTGTGACTTTCCCTTCCATTTCTCTGTAACTTGCCCATAGGGTGTTTGAGAGTTTTTAGACAGAAGCAGCATGTACTGCTAAAATGAAATGATAATATAGTTGTGAATTTCTCATTTTTGAAAAACCATAAATGATAATATACCTTTCTTTATGGTATTAAGTTTAATAACTTTAATACCATAAATTATAAAATTCCTTTCTTTATCACATACAGTTTCAATCAGTGTCTCGACATTTATTTTGTTCAATACTAATGTACAAAGCCAATGATTACATTTTTTCTAATCAACTTGAGCTTTTTCGTAGCAGTGCAATTGAGTTGATATAGATCTCTGTTTGGTCATTTGTCTTCTTTTCTTGCTTTTTATTTTTTCACAAAAAAATTGTTAAAATGTATTGTATTCTCTGTTCTACTCAATGGTTTTTTGCGCTGCTGCTGCTTATAAAAGCTCAGCATTTCGATGTAGATGTTTATCACAGTGCTTTGATTTGTAGGTACAACAACTCCACACCCAACTCCTGGCAGTGATTTTGCTTTTGGACCTGAGCAACTTGCTTCAGTGACTAGGGATCATAATTTTAATGCTCTGCAGGAATATGGAGGGGTAAGTTTGTGAAAACTAAACTTGTTGATTGATATTATGTTTGGTTTTAATTTTCTCTTATTTAGTTTTTTTCTTTTTTCTAATTCAGGTTAATGGGCTGGCAGAGTCACTAAAAACAAATTTGCAGAAAGGTATTCCAGGGGATGACTCTGACTTACTGAAACGGAGGAATGCATTTGGTTCAAACACATATCCTCGGAAAAAAGGAAGGAGTTTCTGGGTGGGTATCTATATATATCGGTTTCATTTTCTATATCTATTCTCTGTCTTTGTTGTTTCTTGGTTCCCCCTGTTTATATTCTTTTCTTAAAGAACCTCTTTTTTGGGTTCTGAGTAGAATATCTATGTTAATCTTTACTTTCTTTCACACAGAGGTTTGTTTGGGAAGCTTGCCAAGATCTTACTTTGATGATTTTGGTGGTAGCTGCTGTAGCTTCTCTGGCTTTGGGTATAAAGACAGAGGTGAGCTCTTCTGTGTATGGTCAATTAGAGTTGCTTTTTTTATAAAACTACACTTTATGGAAGTAACGCAAATAGAAGGGATCGTCTTTTGTTTCTTAAAATCTTAGAGGAGGATGACATGTGTAATGCTGGTCTTTTATCACTTAGTTTTATGGATTCAAATTATCTTTGTCTTCGATGTACTACTTGGATTTTAAAACTAGAATGTCATGTGGATTGAATTATATGTTCTTAACTAGTTATTAACATGAGGTCCAGTAGTATTGCTAAACATTTACCTTGCAGTGTATAATAGCTTCATATTCTTGGATGTGATGAATAATTATTTAAGATTATTTTTTCTTCAAGTCTTTCTTCTGTTCTAAGCCTTTGGGCCTCTTAAGAAATAATTTTTAGTTTACACGTCCCATGTTGCATGTTTCATTTACAGGGTCCCAAGGAAGGCTGGTATGATGGGGGTAGCATAGCATTTGCGGTTTTCCTTGTTATTATTGTGACAGGTGCTGAACTAATTGTTTAAGTTTTGTGTAATGCATGAAAATTTTCTCCCTTTTGGTTCTTATTATTTATGAGGTTTTAAATTTGCAGCTATTAGTGACTATAGACAATCTCTTCAGTTCCAAAAACTTGATGAAGAGAAGAGAAACATACATTTGGAGGTTGGTGATGATCGGTTAACCATTGAATTGAGTACAAACAATATTCTTCTGGAATTTATAATTGAATGTATTTCAGGTTGTTAGAGGAGGTAGACGAGTTGAAATTTCAATATATGATATTGTTGTTGGTGATATCATACCCCTCAATATTGGTGATCAGGTATTGGCTTTTATCATGTCTCTTTTACCTTATTATCTTTTTAATGCATTATTTGACTGTTTTTCTAATCTTCTCTTTAGGTCCCTGCTGATGGAATTCTAATCTCCGGTCATTCACTTGCAATAGATGAATCTAGCATGACAGGAGAGAGTGATATAGTAAGCCTTATGACTTGCCGTGCTATTCATTGAAATTCTTGCACTGTGCATTCTTTGAAATTGCTATTTCATCCTGCTTTAGGTTCAGAAGGATGCAAAGCAGCCTTTTTTAATGTCTGGCTGCAAGGTGGCGGATGGAAGTGGCACTATGCTGGTAAACTTTACTCCTTTTGTATCTCGAAACCATTATATTGTGTTTTTTACAGCAAGTGGCCTGTTCCAGTTTTTTAATATTGACTTTAGACACTGGGTCGTAAAGTTATTGAACTTAATACTGTCAATTCTTCTGTTCCTCACAACTAGCTGTATTTATGTATTGGAGTACACGAACTCTCTTCTTAATACCTGGTCTTTTAACATTTTAGTCAGAAACTTTTGGGTTGCAGTTTTGGCTCTCTTCCTTGGGAACAAATGTATATTTCATGCAGATGAAATCACTCTTTTAGTGTCCTATATTTGTCCATTCACATCTTCTTTTTGGTGCATTGTAGACTGAAACCGTGTCTCTCTTTATAGCTCAACTATGATCATCTTTGTTTAAATCTCAGGTAACAGGGGTTGGGATTAATACTGAGTGGGGTTTACTCATGGCTAATCTGTCAGAAGACACCGGTGAAGAAACACCCTTGCAGGTTTCAGTTTCCCCGTGACAGCAATTTATGAAATTTTAGGTTGTACTTGTTATCTTCACCTCAATTAATTGTTTTTAGGTGCGCTTGAATGGGGTTGCGACTTTCATTGGTTTTGTTGGACTCAGTGTAGCTTTTGCTGTTTTGGTCGTCCTTTTAGTTAGGTAAAATTTGGCTTAATGACAATCTCTTCTGCTTCTCCCACTCCCTGTTTTTTAGTCCCATTGCTGTTTGATTTGTTCTTAAAATTTTCCTATTCACTCAGGTACTTCACCGGCCATACTGAAGACTCGAATGGAAGACAACAATTTGTTGCAGGCAAAACTAGTGTGGGAAATGCTATAGATGGAGCCATTAAAATTGTCACTGTTGCAGTATGTGCTCCTTATTTATGATCCTTTGTCCTCATCTTATGTGCACCCTTAAGGGGATATGTGTTTGTGTGTGTATGACATTTTGAACTTTGTAGGTCACAATTGTAGTTGTTGCGGTGCCTGAAGGGCTTCCTTTAGCCGTCACCTTAACGTAAGTTCATTTTATATGTAGAAGTATTTGAAATCCAGAAAATTTATGGATCCTCATTGTTTTTTATTGGATATCTTGATATCGGGTTGCATTTTGTATAGAGGCCATATGTTTTCTCTTGCGAGTTGGTCTGTCTCCTTATGTTTTCCCCTAGTTGTTTTAGTTATGTTAGTTGTGCTAACGCTTCATAGTACTGTTGTTATATAAATTCCAAATATCTCATCTTTTGTTTCATATGGCTGATGCTGCAGTTTATGAAGTGTAATTGTGCAAATAATAGGAAAAGTTATTTCATATGTTCATATGTGTAATTTCGATTTATCCGTTCCATTATCTTTTTTAATATAATAGTTGTGTGATTATGATGCAGCCTTGCTTACTCGATGAAGAAAATGATGGCTGATAAAGCTCTGGTGCGTATAATGAGTTTTTTTTATGTGTTTTTTTTTGACATTCATGAAAAATTGTTTTGTGGAATAGCTGTTTTTCATGCTGCTTAATAGGATTTGAACTGCAGGTGCGCAGGCTTTCTGCTTGTGAGACCATGGGTTCTGCGACAACAATTTGCAGTGACAAGACTGGGACCTTGACATTGAATCAGGCAAGTTAGGATGTGTTTTCTTTTGTACATGAGTGATTTTCATGGGTTTTGTTTTTCTTTTTAGTTGAACTTTAAGAATATAACATCATTCCTTTTGAATATTTTTCACTGTTTTCATTGAAGAATTGCTGTTATACATTAATAATTTTTAATAACGTGCATAAATTGACGTCAGCATGTGGGACTCTAAACCTATTTGCTGATAAAAATAAAGTGCTCTTGGTAAATTTTAAGCATAGAGCTGATACAATGCGGCATAAAATGTTAAATCAATTGCTATTTGTAAAATTGGTAAAATTAGAACAATAATGAAGGTTATATAATATAAATACTGCATTGATTTATTATGTGTATCTAGAACATCAATTGATAATTGAAAGACATTTTAGATTATTTGGTGAACAAATTGCACTTACTGAGGCATTGGTTTGTCTCGATTCATAAACCTTTCAAAATTATTTATGGTTTGCGATTAATTTACTATTGTAGTTTTTGGTCCTAATTTTAAATTATTGAACAACTGTTTAACTCATGGAAGGACATTAGTTCACAAATTATGACTTTAAAATTAATTCTTGTAACATCAAAAAAATCTTATAATTTGTAGTTTTACGTTTTCAGATCAACCCTTTAAATGCATATCAATTGAACTTTTGACAACAATATCAATGTATTTATTGAGGCATATTCCCATCCTAGGATAGCACCAAAGTCTCTTCCCTAGCAATATTGATGAAAGAAAAATACCACACTTGATGGGTTTTGCGTTTATATGAAGCGGGATTCAAAATTTTTTTACAACTTAAAAAATTAATTATAGCTAAATGATTGCTAAACAGACAGGTTCCAGAGGTGGCACTTGGGTGGGATAGATGTTAGGAGAATGGCCGTAATAAAAACTCTCTCTATGCTTTATCCATCTAATTATAAAGTTTATTTCTGCACAGATGACTGTGGTTGAAGCTTATGCTGGTGGAAGAAAAAATGATCCTCCAGAAAGGCGCTCAGAGTTACCTGATACACTAGTCTCATTACTTATTGAGGGCATCGCAGTGAATGCAAATGGCAGTGTCTTCACCCCAGAGGCATGTCTCAGTAGCTCAATTTTTTTTTTTGAATTATGTTTCTTGAGCTGTCTTTAGTAAATGTCTTCCGTTTTTACTTTCTTTGGTTTCTTTAGGGAGGTGGAGATGTAGAGGTTTCTGGATCACCAACAGAAAAAGCAATTCTTAATTGGGGGATCAAGGTTGCATATCTAACCTCATGATATCTTCTTGTCCTTGTTTGTTTCTAACTTTAATACTAATCTTTAGTCCTTGAATCCTGTAGCTTGGTATGGATTTTGATGCTGTTAGGTCAGGCTCTTCAATTGTTCATGTATTCCCCTTCAACTCAGAGAAAAAACGAGGCGGTGTTGCAATTCGATTGGTAGTGTCACTATACTGTTAACTTTTATGAGCAATTTTATCATCAACGTCTGCATTTTGAATGTTGACTGAAATTTTAACCCTTTTTTGTGATCAAGTTTCAAGCAAGGATAATTAGAATTCTGGTGATATATGACCCTTCTTTTGAATGGGTATTCATTATATGCCTTAAACATCTATGGCTCCCTTCTTTCCTTTTAGTTTTAATCTATGCATGCATATGCAATCAGTTGAAGTTCCATTCAGATTGTTGATGTTGCTTTTCTTTTTTTGGGTGGGGAGGTGAGGGGGTGGGGGGGTGTACTTCTGAGGCTTTGTTGTTGTGGTTGCAGTTGAGTTTACGGTCATTATTTGAGAAGTTTCTGGGTAACTGGTGACATTTAGGAAGATCCTAACAGTAATATTAATAGTTGAACATGTTGTAATACTAATGATAATGACTGTTATAGGAAGATTAGTGACAACAGCTGCTCAAGCCTCAAATAGTAACCCCATTTTCATCTCGAAGGTTTTCTTTAACCTAGGCTTCAGATTAAATTAGTTAAGAACAACAATACTGCTGAAGACTTCTTTCTAGATTTTTCCCCTTGTTGTATATCTATAGATCATCTTACTTAGAACAACATCAATCGTATGATAAAAAAATATTATTACAGGCTGCAACTGAATCTAGAAATGTCTTGGGTTGAAAGATGGTGGTGGATACTTTTAGAAATAATTACGTATATTTTTTATATTCATAATATCTTCTTTCTAAGCCAATTAAACAACTTTTCTTCTGATTCTACAATTTTTTATGATAATTTGTCTCCAGCCGGACTCTAAAGTTCATATTCACTGGAAAGGGGCAGCTGAAATAGTTTTAGCTGCATGCACTCGGTACCTTGACACTAATGGTGAAGCTGTAGCAATGGATGAAGAAAAGGTTTGAGAAACTTTGCCTATTAAACATCATTGTTGCCTCCTTTTTTCTTTAGTTGAATCATGGTTACTCTATTTTTGTATTTGATTAAACTTTTTAAAATTTTCAACTATGTAGTTCATAATGCTTGTAATTTGATATCGTTAGGATTGCGGTTGCTAACATTTTGAAGGAAATGTATTTCTTGAAATTATCCTCTTCAGATGGCCTTTTTCGAGAAGGCGATTGAAACTATGGCAGCTGGTAGTTTGCGCTGTGTTGCAATTGCATACAGATCATATGACAGTGAAAAGGTTCCGACTAATGAAGAAGAGCTTGCTAAATGGGCCTTACCTGAGGATGACCTTGTTTTACTGGCTGTTGTTGGCATAAAGGTATCTATCTCTGGGAGTAATTATGTGTTGTTTTTGTGTCATCTTCTTAGTTTATATATTATTATGATTTGCATATGGTGAATGGTCATTATTGTTTGAGATAGTTTATGTTTACTCCTGTGCTCATATATGGAGGAGGTAAGACAATGTGATAGAAGCACCACCATTGCTTTGTCATTCGCTACTCCTCATTATCTTCTTGAAATGATTGTTCCTTGTCCTCAATGTTATCTGTACTGTTTCTTTGTTGTCTGCAGCTCTTTTTCATTCTTCTTGGTATATGAAATAGCTTTCCTTATAATAGTATCTCACCCTTCGCCAATTTTGCCTTTGATGGAGAACAAATTTGTTTTTCTAATCGGAGTTCTTATGCTTTCTTTTTCTCTATTTAAAATGAAGTCATTTTTATCCATTTATGGTGAATATTTTCATCCCCAGCCCGTCTTAAACCTTAAATTGTAGATTTATGTCTTGTGGTCAGTGAAGCGTGTTGTCTCCAGTTGTGCTGGATTGCAAAATGTGAGCAGTTAAATAAAAGATTAAAGATAATAATGAGTTTGAATGTTGAGTGGCTACGTATTAACACTCCCGAAAATAAGTGCGAACGTAGAGGTTTAGAGGATGTATTTAGAATAAGTGCGCTCGGGAGAAACAGTACGTCAGATCCTCTGCTGTTAATATCAGAAAATAAGTCGGTCTGGACATGAAAAAGGAGACCTCAAAATCTCATCATAAGATTCGGTTAGAAAGATGACACCCCTGTTAACGGAGGGGAAGAGCAAGGAGGATATGATTGGAAACTGTAAAATTGATTTCACCTTGTTCCGAGTTGAGCTTGGTCTAATATGATTTATTTAGCTAACCTTACACACTGAGAAAGACTTGGTCCTTGTGGGCTTATATTTTGAAGTTTACAAAGTTAGATAATCTAAAACCTACATTTCTTGTTTCAACATTCATGTACAGTTATGAATTTAGTTTTTGCTTGATTTGTAATTCGCATTGGGGATTTATGCAGGATCCTTGTCGTCCTAGTGTCAAAAAATCAGTGCAGTTATGCCAAAAGGCTGGTGTAAAGGTATAATTATTTATATGTGGTAATTCTTTTAACCTACAAATGTGGCATTTGATAGCGATTGTAAATTTACAAATTGCTTTCTTTTCATTTTGCTTACATGGTGACCATTGGTCTTCTTCCATCCGTGTGCCATAGGTACGCATGGTCACTGGTGACAATCTTAAAACAGCTAGGGCAATTGCTTTAGAGTGTGGGATATTATCATCAGATGCTCCCGAATCTAGTCTCATTGAAGGGAAAGTTTTCCGTTCACTATCTGATTCAGAAAGGGAAGAAGTTGCGGAGAAAATATCTGTATGCACTGCTTCTCCATTTTTCTGAATTTGCCTTGAAGCTTAAAAACAAGAACATGGAATTTAAATAAATTATGCTATTTATGGATAGGTGATGGGCCGATCATCACCAAATGATAAACTTCTGCTTGTGCAAGCATTAAGGAGGAAGGGACATGTTGTTGCTGTAACTGGAGATGGCACCAATGATGCTCCTGCCCTGCATGAGGTATGTCATTCTCTTTTCTTTTTACCCGTTGTCAGGATAAAACATGGTTACATTGGATTATTATTAAAATTCTTAATTTCAAGTCTTTGGACTACAGGCTGACATCGGTCTTGCAATGGGTATTCAAGGGACAGAAGTTGCAAAAGAGAGTTCAGATATCATCATTTTGGATGATAATTTTGCTTCGGTTGTGAAGGTACTGTATTTTTTTCTTCCCATTGCTTAACTTTGAGATCTCTTTTCTTAAACAAACCTAATCACGAACATCTTATGAATTTAGGTTGTCCGATGGGGTCGATCTGTATATGCAAATATCCAAAAGTTCATCCAGTTTCAACTTACAGTTAATGTTGCAGCTCTTGTTATAAATGTTGTAGCCGCAGTTTCTTCTGGTGATGTTCCACTGAATGCTGTCCAGGTTTGTTCATCATATGCCTATATGCATTTATGTGTCAACACATATGAATGGAGATGAGTATTGTATTTTTCTTTCACTCTATGCAGCTTCTGTGGGTCAATCTTATTATGGATACTCTTGGAGCATTAGCATTAGCTACTGAGCCTCCAACCGACCACTTGATGCACCGGCCCCCTGTTGGTCGTAGGTATGAGATTTTGATTAAATCTTGTTTCTTAACCTACATTAGCACATGCCGAGGATACGCCTTGACAAATCTTGTGTTGACGGATCGTATGATGCATTTGTCTATATTTTGTTCCTCATCTTTTCTTTTTTTCGTGGTTTGTGTTTCAGGGAACCTCTTATAACTAATATCATGTGGAGGAACTTGCTTATACAGGTAACGTCCTTACTTATTTTGGTAAATTTGTAAACTAAAGTTCTTCTCCTGGTTATTGTGGCCTATAGCAAAAGTATGGCGATTTTTCTGAGCTGGCATTGTCTATGGAAATTTCAGGCCATATACCAAGTGACCGTTCTACTCGTTCTCAATTTTGATGGTAAGAAGATATTGCATCTGGAGCATGAAAGCAAGGAGCATGCTAACAGAGTGAAGAATACGCTGATATTTAATGCATTTGTCCTTTGTCAAGTAAGCCGCTACTACTCGAATAAGAAGTTAACAAAATTTGATGCAGTTGGATTAAATATACTATAACTGGTTCTTACTTCTTTCAAGTCCGGTCCTCCTGTTCTATTTTATTTAAATTCTGGCTCTGGTTGTTTGCATTTGAATGGAGCATAAACTAGTGACCCGAATCAGCTTGAATTCGTACATGCAATAACTTAAGTCAATCGCAGATCTTTAATGAGTTCAATGCTCGGAAGCCGGAAGAAGTGAACATTTTCCGTGGACTTAGCAAAAACTATCTGTTCATCGGAATAGTGGCGATAACCATAATACTTCAGGTGAAATTTATTTGTTAGTAATTGATCTGTTTTGGCATTTACTTTAGATTGTTCTTGATGCTACGTTGTTTTATCTTGTTGTGCAGGCTATTATCGTTGAGTTTCTTGGGAAGTTTGCTAAAACTGAGAAGCTTAGCTGGCAGCTGTGGCTGGTATCGATTGGTATCGGTTTTATCAGGTTGGTGGCTTTTCCAATGGCGGATTCAAAGTTAAAATTATTTTTTGAAAATCATGTTCTTCAAAGTTCATTATCTTACTATTGATTTCATTTTTAAATCAGTTGGCCCCTTGCTATCCTTGGGAAGTTCATACCGGTTCCAGAAACTCCAGTCAGTCGGGTCTTTTCTAGGATGTTCTACCGTCGAAGAAATCAAAGTAAGGATCTCCATTTCTGTATATATTAGACATGTGAATTTTGGCCTGGAACCCAAAAGTAGACCTGATTAACCCGATCCAAACCCGATTTCACCACAGGGCGCCAACAATCCATATAAAAAAATGCCTGAGCCCACCCAAAATTTCCCAAACTTGACCCATTATGACCTGAACAAGTAACTTGAGAAAAATCAACTAGAAAACAATCAAAACTGATCTAAAAATAATAAAAATCTAAAATGATCTGAATCCGGGATTATTTTGAAAATTTTACCCAACTTCAACCCGAGTCGCACAACCTATTGTGCACGTGAGCAGGTAACTTAAAATGACCCCACCAGAACTGATCCGAGTCCGAAATCCCGAAGTTACACAAACCTAAAACGATCCAATGAAGATTGGATGGATTTAAAAGAAAGTTGACGCAGTTTATTCTTATTTAAGATCATTATGCCTTAATTTATTGATTTGAACTCAGATGTTTCAGGTAGTCAAAAGCATGAGGACTCAAATGCTACATCTATAAGAAATTGAAAAGGGAATGTTTGTCTATAGGTGTGTGTGATACTGATGTATTTTGCCATTTTCCCCCTCCTTTTCGGATGACAACAAATGTTAACACAAAAAAACTGAACATACATACGGAGAATTTCAAGACTGCCGGCTTCACATGTTTCGGATTCTTTTTTTCCTTTTAACAGAAGTCTTGAATTGGAGTTGTTGTTTTTCTATTACATGATGATATTTTAGTTAGAGCTGGTAAATACCAAAGCATCATACCCCTGTTTCTAAATCCTTTCCTATTGCGTTTTCCCTATATTTGATTTATTCGTTTGTTTTTTTATTTTTAAAAAAAGGGTGCTATTTATAGATAAAAATAAAGAACTGCAGATGTCTTCTTGATTTCATTAATTAAAAATGTTCCCAGTTTCGTTTTATTTTGATCTGTCTTTTGTCTCTTCGATATGTTGTTCGGGATTTGCGCACTTTTTAAAATTTTAGAACTACTTCCATTTAATTTGAAAAAATAATTTGCCAGTGCACACAAGTTATCGCGCATATATTTAGGGATAACGGCAGCTTTTACCCCTATACTGTACCAAATCTTTCAATGTGGTACTGGTATTTTCAATATTTTCAAAATTGTTCGTGTCTTTGCTACCTTAACGGCGTTAATTAGTCCAATTATTGGTTGGCACTTGGAGGGGAAAAATTAAACAGTCGAAGTCCAAGGACTTTAAAATAATTATACCAGGTTTTATTTTTATACTTTTTTCCCTCTGGTATTTTTTTCATGTCTTCTTCCTCAACCCAAGTTGCTGCCGGCGGTTGTTCTCTTTTTCTTGTGAAAAGTGGCACCGGAGTGTAGCTCTACGTCACACTTTCAATAGCTCAACATTAGACTAAGGGTGAGCAAAACTCGATTCGACTCGAAAAAATTAAAAAAAAATTCGAATTTCTAGTTAAACGAATCGAGTAATTCGAGTCAACTCGAATTTTTTTTTTTGAATTTCGAGTTGGAATCGAGTTGAGTTTTCGAATTCGAATAACTTGAATAATTCGAATAATTCGAATATTAAATTATAGTATTTTACATTTTTACATCAAACTCCCAAACCTTTTTACTTTTCTCTCAAAATTTTTACTCCTTCCTATTTTCCCCCCAAAACTTTTACTCCTCTTCTATCCTAAACCCCCAATCTACCCAAAATCCATTTCCTACCAAAATTTTACTCTCCCATTTACTTTTTCTCAAAATTTTTTATTTTTTCCCATAATTTTTACTCCCTCCCACTTTCCCCCTAAAACTTTTACTTCCTTCCAATCCCACCTCCCATCTTCCCCAAATCCATCCCCCCTAATTTTTTTTTAATATTTTCCCTCTAAAATTTTACTCCCTCTATTTACTTTCCCTCAAACTTTTATCCCCAAAACTTTTATTTTCCCTCTAAATTTTACTTCTCACCTTTTATTCTCAAATAAAAATTAAAATTATCCAAAAAATCACTAAACATAAATAGTAATAATTTTATTTATATCGACTATTTATATTATTAAATTAAATTTCACATTTTATATTATTTATATTATTAAATTGTTTAGTCATATTGAACATTTATATTAAAATTTAATTATTAATTATGCCATTAAATATTCATGTTAAAATTTTATATTAGTATTCACATTTTATCTTTAAAATAACTTTTATTAAAAATCATATTTTTACATTTAATATATTTTTAATTCCAAAATACATAGTGACAATAATCTAAAGATAATTGAAAAAACTAAGCAAGCAAATAAGCTAACCCGTATATAAAAGATTAATAAATAAATTATGAGGTGATGAAAGTCAATAAAAATTTTGATTAAGGTGGATAAATTTTATTATGATGGGTGACAGTGATTACAAGGACCCAAAATTATTTTTAAAAATTTAACTCGAACAAATAAATTCGATTCGATTCGATTCGAATTTCATCTCACTCGACTCGATTCGAGAAAATTTCAAATCAAATTAGGATGATAAAATATGATTTGTCAACTCGATTAACTCAAAATTTTTTCATTCGATTCGATTCGATTCGATCGAACGCTCACCCGTACATTAGACATCTCGAAAAACCTTTTAATAGTCATGAAAATGTTTCCAAAATTTTGAACTTCTCTAGCTGACCGTTCAATTGTTGTGTAACTTAGACAATAACTTTTTCTTATATGAATTAATCGGAGAATATCGATTAAATTTATGATTTTCTGATTTTGATAATTTTTTAATTTAGAACTTGATTTTTCAATTTAGTCTTTAAATTTAAGTTTTATTAAGATGTGACAATTTGATATTTTGAGAGATCAAGGTACTGTAGAAATTTTTGTACTAAGAGTTAGATAATCCTATCTATTATTCAAATGGACAAATTAGTTATTATATATTAAATTAAAGAACAAATTGATTTTTTATCTAAAATTTTATCTATTTTCACTATTAAAATTGGTTGTTGTATGTCGGAATAAAGTACATGAATAAAGTACATGGGGCATGTCATATGTAAGTATTCGTAATTTTTTTTCATATTAGTTTTTAATAGTAGAAATAAATATAATTTTAATAGATAGAATCGGTTTAGTTTTTAATCTAATATATAATGATTAATTTATTAAATTTTTAATAAAATAGATAAAATGTAATTTGAATATAGTATAGAAGTCTCTATGATACTTTTATAAATTCTAAGAATACCATGTCATTAAAATTATATAAACCTTAAAAATAGAAGAAAGTGACTAGAAAATTGGAAATAGTTAATTACGAAATAATGTACTGTTTACAGTATTTATAGATGCTGCTTAACACATTAGTCAATAAGAAAAAATAATTTAAAAAGTGAAAAATTTAACTAGTATCACCAATATGTCAGGTAGCATTCTTTTGATTAAATAAAAATAATTTTCTTTAATTTTCTTTTTCTCTCGCTTGATTTGACAAATGGAAATGCAGGGAAAAGACGTTAAAAGTGTGCAAATAAGGCATTGGCAACTGAAAAAGTGAGGTATTAATTGTTTGGTCATATATTTTTCATCCTCATATATTTTTTTTACCAAAGAAAAGATATTAAAAGCATTGAAATGAGTCATTTATTGTCTTGGAACCATAACTTTCAATAATTTATTTTATTTTATTATATATCTTTTCAATTTATAAATGCCACCAATATTTTAAACGGCAATTTTTTTTTCTTTACTATTTTATCTTTTCTTTTCTTGTCGAACATATCTTTTATTTTTTTTAAAAGTTCATTGGTGTCCTGGAACCTAAAATTATTATAGTAAATATTTTATTTTTGTAATTAATCGGTTCACACTCCAATTTTTGTATTTAATTAATTTTTAAATATTAATTTTATAAAAATCAAATTATAAACTAAATGTTATTTACTTATTTGATTTCTATAAATATTCATTAAAAAAAACCACAAGGGATCCCATTTAGAATTCAAAATTTGAATATAGCGGCAAGAGATAACTAACTCCGATCGTCAAAAATCTAACGTTGAATGAAAGATCTTATCAAATAAGAAACTGATCGATCGTGTTTTGCATTTCATTGTTGATCGTGACGGTGGATAATTTTTGAGATTTTTATTTTTATTTTTATTTTGAAGAAAGCAATATTTTAATTGTGGGAACATGTTCGAGATTCTTTTTGAAGAACCAGTTCCGCTTCCAGTTATGGCGGCATTGGCCGCCATCTTTGCCATTCTACACTTCTCTACCCCGCGCTGCGCTTGCGCCGTCGTGAACTCAACCACTGTTTTTGAGGTTGGAACCGCCAAAATAATACCTCAACTGGGAGCGCGATGGGCTCTCCTTCTGGTTTCTTTGCTTTTAGTGATCGTCGTGCGTCTCCTTTCCTTGTCGCCGTCTTACGGTGGCACAGCCATGGAGAAAGGTCTGTTTTTCAATTTCTCTTGGGTTTTGCTTTCTGTTTTTAACGTCTTTGTGCTTTACATGGCGGTTAAACAGCATACGTTCAGGAAATCCTTGTTCCTTTACTATTTCATTGAATGTTAGATAACAGATATTAGGTTTTCTTCTTCTTTTTTAATCAAATTTTATAGGTTTTCGTCATAAAAAATCAGAAAACAAAATATAAAATCTGATCTTTTTTTTTTTTGATAAATTTTACTTGTCTCTGATTCAATAAATTTTAGTACAGAAAAAACCCTAATAAGATTAGGATTTATATTTTAGTCCTTAGGCTTTCTTTGCATGCATTAGAAATTTTTTTCAATCGGAAAGCAAGCCGATCTGGAAGAGTTTGGATATAATACTATTTTAATTAAGATTTAATATAATATAATTTTAATAATATTATTATTTAACATAAATATATTTGAAATATTTTTATACATTTAATTTTAACTTTAATTTAAATATATTTTGAATCACAATTTAACTTAAATGAATATATATGTTTTATTATTGAGTAAACTATTAAAATAATCACTTTTGTTTCACTCAGGTTATATTTTAGTCATTTATGTTTAAAATATTACGTTTTAGTCACTTAAGTTAATGTGTTGTAATATTTTAGTTACTGAACCATTAATTGCCGTTAACGGTAAGCTGACGTGGCACGTTCAATCATCATTTCAAATAAAAAATTTAGGTTAAATTATACAATTGGTCCCCGTATCTTTTTTCATATTGAGCAATTTATTTTTTTCTTTCATGTTCTTTTAACATTTTTTTCTTTATTTTCCATTCTCTTCTTCTTCTACCTCTATTTTCCTCTCTCCTTCATCTCTTTTAATATAAATGAAAAAAATTAAATTGCTCAAAATGAAAAAAGATATAGGGACCAATTGTATAATTTAACCTAAAATTTTCGTTTGAAATGATGATTGAACGTGCTATGTCAGCTTACCATTACACCGTTAACAACAATTAAACTCAATGACTAAAATATTACAACACGATAACGTAAATAACTAAATCGTAATATTTCAAACATGAGTAGCTAAAATGTAACTTAAAGGAAACAATAGTGACTATTTTGGTAGTTTATCCTCAATTATTTAATCTAAATATATTGTTTAGTAATTTATTATGCATACATATATTTCAATTTAATGTCTTTTAATGATCATTTTCGCTTTTGATCTCATGATTATTGCTGCATTTAAAATCAAACAAACGTCTTATTACTAGATTTAATCTTACACATACAATAATTAATTTCACCGTTACTGTTATTTTTTATCTCATCGAAATTCTCACCTCTCATCCAAAGAAAATCTTAGTCCGTTTATCTGTAAAAGTTTAATTCTACATTTTATGGCTGCTCAAACGTATACTTATTTACATTTTGATTGTACTAATTCAATTGACATTAATGAGTGCGATAGGGGATTGGTAATAAGGGTCTAAGAAGCCTTTCCCCTCCAAATTAAAAAAAAAAAATTTTATTAAACCCTTCAAGTTTTTAAAAGTTTTAATTAGATCACTCTATTTTTTTAAATTCTCATTAATCTTTTAAATAGGTTGAAAATTTTAAATAGGTTGTCATTAAAATTTTAATTAAAAATTTATTTAGACCTTAAATCTTAATATAAAGTACCGTCACTAATTCTTCTCGTATATCAAATTCAAGTGTAAATTAAATCGTGAAAATAAAATTTTCCTTATTCAAGTTCAATTAATTTAATATATATTAAATTTTTTAGGTAAACGACAATTAAAAAAATTTATCTTATTTTAATCATTTTTAAAATTTAATTACTTAAAATCAAATAATTGTACAAATTAGGGATTGTGTAAAAAAATTTCGTTGACTATCACCATTGACTAAATAAAGAAGAGAAGAAAAAATTATTACACTATCTACCATCTTCTTCCTCATATCATTGCCGCCACTACTTTTCTTGCGGACCTTCTCATGCCATCAAAACTACCGTCGGGAAATTGATCAACGATCTCGATTACCTGCCAATGAACGGCTCCGTTTTCAATCGACCTTATATCTAAACGATACCTAAATATATTGAATAAATCAAATTATTCATTAGACACAAACTTCAAATATATATATTTATTAATAGCTTGAACGATATACCCATAATTTATTATACACTTTATATGCATTTAATTGCTACTTTTTTTTCTCTATTTTTGAAAATGGGCAATCTTTGATTTCCTTTGCATAAGCAGATTTTACAGAAATGCTATTATTCAGTAATCCATCAGTGAAAATATTGGTTCTTGGTGTATTATTATAAGGTTTGACTCTAAACGTCAAAGCTTGGTTTTGAAATATTGGAAAACCAAGCAAGCCCATTTTAGCAAACAATATTAAAAGCAGAGGGAAGGCTTTTTTCAAAAAGTGACCTAATAATATGGATTAATTATAATTCAGGCGAAAAATTTTGTATGAAAATGATCTGTTTTTTATAGTGGATGTTGGTGCCACCAACTTGACCGATCACCCTATAAAAGATTTTTTTTTTGTGTGTCGTCGTTGTATTTGGCGACACTAATATGTATTTTTTTTATGTTGCCAGGTTGTGTGACTACACTTGTGTAAATATTAGTATCAATGCTAGGAATGGAGTATTGATACTTTTGATACATTTTTATCAAAGGTATAGATATATTTGATGCATATTTGAGCTTCTGTCATGGTGGTGGCGTTTCTTCTTCTTTCTTCTTATGCTTCTTCACTCGACAATGCTTTCTCATCTTCCCTCTCGTTTGATTTCCATGATTATCTTCCTCGATGCTTACTCATCTGCGTCATTTTTTAGTTTTATTATGGGATTTCAAAAATGGTGATGGCGTTTCTTCATTTTCTCTTCATGTTTTTTTCACTCGATGATGCTTCCTCATCTTTCCCTTTGATTTTCATGGTCATCTTCCCCGATGCTTCCTCATCCGCATCAACTTCGTTGACGCACCGGATCCATGTCTCCATTGTAGAGAATGAACAACAAATTTCAATGTCGATACTAGACAAAAGGTATCAAAACCATGATCTAAGTATCGATACCTTCTTCCTGGTATCAATACCATAACCTAAATATATCAATACCTTCTGCCTGGTGTCTTTGAGCTTACACTGGTACGACCAAGCTGTGTGACAATACCAAAAAAAATTATTTAAAAAAAAGTTAGGGGTCCCACCAGTTAGGTTGATAGCACTAACAAACACCGTAGAAAACAGATCATTTTTGTATAATATTTTGTACTTGGATCATTTTCATAATTAATCAATTTTTTGGGTCACTTATGAAAGAAGCCAATAAGGAACTTAGGGTCACACAACCTGGCAACATAGAAAAATGAACTGGTGTATTTTTTTTATGTTGCCAGGTTGTGTGACTACACTTATGAAAGAAGCCAATAATGTATTCTTTATTTGGATCAATTTTGGGCAAACTTTTAGACCTATTTTTCGGGTCAGACTCGATCCTAAAAAATGAACATAAAATTTCACATTGATCCGACTCGACTTAACCCATGATCAAATTTAATAAAGAGTATAATATATTTTCTTTTATTTTACACAATGGTGATAGTCAACGGAAGAGAGAGAAAAGAAATATTACTAAAATATTAGATAAATTATTTGTACAATCTATTAGATGATAATCGAATTTCAATAAAAGTAATTAATTAGCATAATTATTAAATAAAAATTTAAAGTAATGAAAATAAAATAAAGCTTATTTTGAAGTCATCATTTATTCATTAAAATTTTTACTAAACTAAATTTAAAATAAAATGAATACAATAAAAGATTAAAAGAATAGTTGAACCTAAATGAGAAAATTAATTATTAGTTGCAAGTGATGAGACATCATCATCGATCCCATGAGCTTTTTTACCCTTCATTAATCCATCAATTCTCTCAACAACATCTTTTAAGTCTAATCTCTTCTCTAAATCCGATTCACAACAGTTCAACCCAATCTTCAACAATTCAACCATCATCTCTTTATCACCATTATTCACTGCCCCCATATCTTTATCCAAAACCTCTTCAATCTTCAACATAATTTCTGGGTTATTATTTTCGTAATCACCCACAATCGATGTTACCCACACAGCCAAATCTTGTTCTTCGGTTCCTTTTCCTTCTTGTAAGAAATTTGCAGGGAATTTGCCGGTCAAGATCTCTAAAATCAATACACCAAGGCACCATACATCAGTTTTCTTCGTGATCCTTCCATGTTTGATGTATTCAGGTGATTTATAAGCTACGATGAGTTCTTGGGCGCTTTCTGGGTTGATTAATGGGATTAGACTGTAATCTGTGAGTAAAGGTTGAAGGGATTCGTTGAGAAGGACGTTTGAAGATTTGAGATGACCGTGAGGTGAGATTAAAGCTGGGAGTTCGTTGTAGAGGTATTCGAGACCTTTGGTTACTCCTTTTACTATGTTTAATCGTGTTGGCCAATCTAGTGGGGCTTTTCTCAGTGTCTGGTAACCTGAAAAGATTTAAAAAGAAATGTTATCTAACAGTAATAAAAAAAGAAGAAGAAATATATACGAAATTATTGAGTTAAAGAGCAATTTAGGGTTCTAAATATTTAAAGGAGTTTTCAGGATTCTCTTCAAAAATGGTAGATTTACCATCTGTTCTTAAACTAATTTCCTGACTTCATCTTTAGGTGTAATATGGCATGTTTTTACGTTAGGGTTTATAGTTTTAGGCTTAAAAAATTAGGTAAGACGTGAGGTATATTTACGGATTTAGATATGTCAAAAGATTTTTCGATTTCTTCAAGAAAAATCTATTAAAGTCTAATATTGTCTTCATTGGAAGTTGTCTCAAATGTCACAACTCTATAGATTGAAAGTTCGAATGTCTAAAGAAGTGGTCTAAAGACAAGATGGGTGTGCCTAATCGGGTGATTAGAAGGCAAATCATATGGAACGTACATTGTTATACTTGAATCTATGGTATAGTTAAACCTTCTCAGGAATCGGATTAAGCAATCAATTAGATCATCAGATCTCAAATTAATTGATTTGACCAGTTTAAACGTAAATATTTTATTATTATTATTTTTTTAATCAATTTTTAGTGTTAAGCTTCTTAGAAGCTGAAATTTGTGAATTTAAGTAATGAGAGTACTAACCGTGAAGATGAACAGCCAAGCTTCCATTTTCCACAAAATCATAAACTAGCAACTTTTCTTCCCTCCTATAACAATAAGCAACGAGAGGAAGCACATTCTCATGTCTCAACCACCCTAAGTTTTCCATATGCTTTATAAACTCTTCTTTCCCAACGTTATTCAGCTTTTTATGTCTCTTCACCACCATTGACGACCCTACCGATAGAGCCGCCTTATGCGATGACCCAAAGCTCCCACTCCCCAACACATCCGCCGTTGATTTCAACAGCTCCGCCAGATCAAACCTCTCTCTATCATCCCTCAAGAAAGAGAGCTCTACGTCGTTTTTCTGCGAAGCACCCGACGTCGGTGGTGGTGCCTCGATGGAATGAGGCGGTTGCACTCTGCTGCGACAACAGATTAAGAGGAGGGTGAGAGTGGCGAAAATGATTGATGTGACGACTAAAAAAACGATGGTGGGAAGCCAAATGGCGGGTGTTTTGGGAGGGGCAGGGGAAGGAGCGGGGGAAGGGGTTGTGGGGAGGGCGGGTGAAGGGGCGGAGGATTGGATTGTGGGAGGGGAAGTTGGAGAGTCACAAGTCTTCAATGGTGCTCCACATAGACCTTTGTTGCCTGCAGGTGTAAACCAAGAAAATTATAGGCCTTTTAAACTATACATTAATGTAATTAATGTAAAAATATTAATTAATAATAGTAAAATTAGATACTGTAATAATATTATAGTATGAGAAAAAAATAAACTAAACGCATCACATCGTAAGCTATCCAAATCCCATCTAAGTGACATAATTGTTACTATATTAGAATTTAAATTATTTTTATTTCTATTATTCAAATAATAGTAAATTAGAATTTATAAATTAGTTTAAATAACATATTGTGTCATTAATTGAAGTGTCATATTGCATATAGAGATCATTTAATTAATAATAGAAATGAATAAAATTTTAATAGAAAAATTCAATATATAAAAATTAATTTATATATTTTTGAGTAACAAGACAAAATACAATTTAATTTTTAATATAGGGATCTTTATAATATTTTACCATAATTTAAATTTACAGAAATTGGAAAGTTAATTACAAATTTTAATTTATAAAATTTTCGAAAATTAAGAAACTATTCCAATAACATTATTAAACTTTAATCTTAAATAGTAAAAATTAGTAATTAGTAGGTCAAATTTTTTATGCAATAAATAACAAAAAAAAACCCAGTAATTCAAGTTTTCTTTACTATTGGACTAAATTCTTTGTTTTCATACAACATAATTAGTCAAAAATATAAAAATTTGATTTAATCCTTCTAAAATTATGAAGATATAAACTATTAAAATGAGGATATTATATTTTATTATGGTAAAATATACAATTTAATTCGACTCAAAATTTTTCTTCTAACTTCACCCTTGAATGAACATGATATGATTGGAAATAATAGGGTTTGAAAGTACGTAAACATGATTGACAAGTCATAGGGAACAAAAGTGGCGAAGCCAGAGGGTTAACAGGCCTTGATCCCTTAAAATGAAAATTTTTTATTTTGTTATTTTATATTTAATAAAATTTTAAATTAATAATAATAAAATTACACTTTTGACCCAAAAAAATTTAATTTAATATTTAAAAGTTATAAATATATAATCTATTAAAATAGTGAAATTACATTTTATTATCATAAAAATATAAAATTTAATTCGGACTCAAAAAATTTTCTAACTCCACCACCACTAAAAAACAAACACTGTCCTTAAACCGAAAAATAATTTAACTGGTTTAAAATTCTTTTAAAATTATAAAATTATAAATTAATATGTTTTAACCTTCTTAAATATTTATAATTTACTAAAATTTCTGTCCACCCTTCAACATAAAAAAAAAAAAACAGTAGAGTTCTAGACTATATATTATGATTGTATGATCGAAGTTTGCAATGAAATCATGACAAAGAAATTGTTAAAATGATTATATTAGCATTTTGCAATCACGATAAACACGAAAAACTCACCGGAAAATATGGTGGGATCCATCTTACTAAGGCTTGCAGGTATAGAACCCTCCAATGCATTATTTGAAAGATTCAGTGTGAAGTTGTGTTGTTTAAAATCCGGTATCTTACCGGAAAACTTATTCCCGTCGAACTTAATCTCTATAACCTTACGAAGGTTAGCTATCGACGACGGAATCTCACCCGTAAACTTATTTTTCGAAAGATACAATTTCTTCAATCTAGCCAGACTTTCAAATGCATTTTTCGGTAAATCTCCAGAAAATTGATTGTTCGACAAATAAAGCGATCTCAAGCCACTGAGTTTATTAAAATCCGGTAAGGAGCCGTTGAAATTATTGTTCATAAAACTTAGGGTTCTTAATTTGGAAAACCCGGATAAGGAATCCACATCGATGGTTCCCGATAATCCCATTTTCTCAAGTTTTAGACCCAAAACGGTATCCTTTTTGCAAAGGACACCGACCCAATTCGCACGGTTGCCATCGCACGGCGGCTTTGGGTTGTTTCTCCAACTGTCCAATTTAGAGGCATTGACTAAAGAAGCTTCGAATTTCAAAAGGGATTCAGAATCGGAAAATGAATAAGAAGAAGTGAAAAGCATAGATATTAAAAATATAACACGAAGGTGAAAGGTGGCCATGGCGGAGGGTTTTATGCACGGTGATGGAGGGCGGCGGCGCGTGCGGGCCCTTCGCCACGGGGCCTACAATGCGGGGATATCGATGGGGTTTTGAGCCCAAGGATGGGCCCAAAAGAGAAAGAAAACAAAAAAGAAAAATGGTGGGTGAAAATCTGGATGGTTTTGAAAGAGAGGAAAGATTGAGTTACTAAGAATAGGAGTTGCTAAAAGGTGTATATCAATGGAAGGCTCTGCATGTGTTACGTTGATAACGTCTTCATCTTACGTATTTGCCATGCAATTCCTTTATTTAAAAATTTTTGGGCAAAAAGTTTTCACATTTTAATTCAATCATTTAGAATTAGTTTGGTATAATTTAAGATTTAGGGTTTATAATTCTCGAATGAATGTTGATTGGCTCGGTATAGTTTAAGATTTAGGGTTTATTATTCTGGAATGAATGTTGATTTAACATTTATAGATCAATGTTTTAGTTAGTTGAGTAGCTAGAATTTTGGGATAAAGATGAATGTGGCTCGGATTTGAGGGGATAAGGGTAGATAGAATTTTTACTCGAAAATGATAAAAAAAATTATAATTTGATCTGATGTTGACCTCGAGTTGATCATTGGCTAGGTCACAACAGAATTTCAGGCCTATTTGATAGGTTTAGGCAAAAAATAGACTTAAAATTTTGCCTAAACCCGATCTGGATAAAAAGTTAAAACTCAAGCTCGACTCGCTTGTTGTAATAAATTTTATATAAAAATAAATTTAAAAATATAATACATCAAATATAGTAAAAAATCAAATAAATATTTTCCGATAAATTGAAAATAAAAAAATTTATATTTAAATAACACTAAGATAGGGTAAAATTTAACAAGCAAATGACTCTAAAATAGTAGCAAAATTAATAATAAAACAAGAGTTATACAATATTCAAACAATAACAATAAAATAGTAACAATATAATAGTGAAATGGCAGCAAAATAGTAGAAAAACAACAACAATTTTTTGGTAAATTCGGACTGGACCCGGGCAAATTAAAGCTTACCTAAGGCTTGACCCATTTTCTATATACGAGCCTTTTTTTTTGCCCAAGTCCATTTTTCGAGCCTATTTTATCATTCTAACTCAATTTGAAATTTTTTTGAATCGAATCGAATGAAATGTAATTCGAGTCGAATCGAGTGAAATGTAATTCGAGTCGAATCGAATCAAGTGAAATTATTTGAGTTAAATTAAAAAAAATTAAACATGTCAAATAAGAAATATTGTTACAGTACTATAACTAATTTCATATTAAAGCACATAAATTTGAAACCATATATATTTGAAAAAATTTCAAAGCAAAATAATAAAAAATAAAATAGTTGAGTATGATAAATTTGAATAATTAATTAGGTCCCAAAATAATTATTATTTTAGAAAAAATTAAAATTTTAACCTTTTTATATATTTTAGAATTTTAGAATTTTTATACTTTTTTAAATATAAAATTTGAAATTTTTATAAATATTTTAAATTTTTTGTGAGAGAACAGGATCAAAATAGTATTTATACAAATTTATTATTTAAATAATTAGAGTTATTCAATTATAAAATTCAACTCAACTTAAATCCCATTCAAACTTAAATCGATCAAATTAATTTGTATAATTCAAGTAACTCAAAATTTAATTTTTTTCGAATCTAATTAAATTTTATTTCTACCGAATTTAACGCTTGTGTGCTGCTAATGAAACGAGCGGAGCCGAGGTGGGTACTGATGAAGCTTCTAATCACTGCTCCTCCAACTTAGCTATTTCGGTTTGGCATTCGATTATCTTCTGCTGATAATATCCCTCACTCCATACATGCATTGTGTGTTATCATTACTATTATTATTTTGAGCTTTCTAGGTCTGATTGCCTTCAAACAAAAACAAATAAAAGAAAATAATAATGGGATTTCAAGTTGAGGTTTGAACTTTGATGTAATTGGAAAATTATGTTTCATACTTTTTCTATTTATCAATAAAAGCATCATAGAAGTTTTAGTATTAATAGTTAAATTACATTTTATTTTTTATTTAAAAATAAGTAAATTAATTCTTATACGTTAGATTAAAAAGTAAATTGGTCATTAAATAAGTAAATTAGTTCCTGTACGTTAGATTAATTAAAATGTAAATTGGTCATTTCTATTAAAATTTTCATCAATTTCTTCTATTAAAACTTATTTGGTTAACGAAATAACCAGACAATTCATGTGTACAATATCTTTGACGTATAAGAATCAATTTTTAACAATAAAATTTGATGGAAAATTTTACTGAAAACACTAATTTGCTTTTTAATTTAACATATAATGATTTTTTTTTATTTTTGTAAAGAAGACAAAATACAATCTAACTTTTGATATAAAAGCCTCTATATTACTTTTAACTTATTTATCCAAAGTTCCTTTTGTTATTTGTTTATTTTTAATTTTATGCCTTTCTGAATAGTGGTGTGTACAAGCGATCTTGCGACCTTTGTGATGTTATTTTAAAATCTTACAAATGGAGTTGCCATTGAATTTTTGAAGCTTAATTCACGATTTAGCTCTTGAAGTATACAAATTCTCTTACTTTGGTACCTAATTTTTGTCTTAACTTGATATCTAAAGTATCAATTTTCTCTATTTTTGGTCTATTTTGTAACAAACATTAAAAAAATTGTTAGACAATTTTGGCCAATGGAAATGTGCCACGTGGCATGTTTTGGCTAATGAAAAAGATGTCACGTGGTAATTAAGTTTATTTAAAATAAAATATTAAATTTATGTTTAAAAATAAAAAAATTATAATATTAAATACTTAAATATTAAAATAAACACTTGATTGATTGCTGACCAACATTGATCGGCGTTGATAAGTCATGTGGTGCTATTAGAACAAGTCATGTGTCCTTTTAAAAATTATTATATAAATTATATTGATTAAAAATGTAAAAAGTATATATAATATATAAAATTAAAAAATTAAAACGTTATTTTAAAAATAAAATATATAATTGTAAATTGTAAAAGTCAAAATAATGTATAAAAATATAAAAAAAGGTATTTAACTTTCAAGTAATAGCAAAAAAAAAACTTGAAATTTAAATAATTTTTAGAATTTTATAATTATATATTTTAGAATTTTATAATTTTTTAAACTTTTAAAATATTTTTTACAATTTTTCAAATTTTGTAATAAATAATGTTAATTTCAACTAATTTCTTTTCAATTATTATATTTTTAATTTTTTTATAATTTATATGCTTTTTCTAGATTATATATATTTTTATTTCTATTTTTCATATTGTTTAATGTGTATATATATTTAATAAAAGAATATATTTTACTTTTACATAAAGATGTCATGTGGTGTTTTGTGATTAGTTATAATATATTTTTAATTTCTATCGAAAATGGACTAAAAAATATAACGGAGTTATACTTTAAATACCAAATTAGGAAGTGAATGTACTTTTGATGTCAAAATAGATAAAAAATTAAATATCAAAATGAGAAAACTGGTATACTTTAAAAGTCAAATAGTGAATAAGTAATTTTTTAAGTTCGTTCTTATTGATGTAATTTAAGAGTTTATTGGTCAATCACAAATTATTCGTTAATGAAACAACTATGATAAATAAAATGGTGATAAAATAAAACTTAAAATTGCAATAAAGAAAATTATTGTAATAAAAGTAATTTGTAGATGATGTAAATAGCATGATAAATCATGAAATTTAAACAAAAATACATAATAAAAATATACAAAATAGCTTAGGACGGATTTGGTAAAAATTTAAAATCTTAAAACGCTTTGGGATAAATTTTAAAATGTAAAATTTGTTTTAGTGTAATTATATATATATATATATATATATATATATATATATGAGATTCTAATTTAATTTTCATATCAATTTGATATTTTATTTATCATACAATTGATTATATTCCTCTTTATTTATTATACAATTCATTATATTCCTTCAAACTTGCATATAATTAGATTGATTTGTTTTAAAATTTGTATAATTGCTAATTGAGTTTTAGTTCGATTGGCATGAATATTATTGTCAATCGAGAAGGATGTGGGTTCGAATGTATTGAAACTTATTATCCTTCTATTTATGCGTTAGGAGGAGTTATGGATAATTTTAGGTATTATTTTAAAAAAAACAAATATAATCAAAATTTATAATAAAATTATTAATAATAATGAAATTAATTACTGTAGCATAAAATAAAAAGATAACTAAATGCATTGAACCATACTACCTATCTAAAGGGCCTTAGATTTTGCATTTGGGTTAACTAACCTAAACCCAAACTGAATATGCCCAAACCCTAGCTCACTAGTTTGCCGCTTAAATGCCAAAATAAATATATAAATAAAGAATAATAAAAAATAAAGAATAATAAAAAATATAATTACAGTTTTGTATCTCTACTAATTTGAAATTTAAGATTTCACCCCTCTTCTTTAGTTCAATATAATTTATTTATTTATTATTATAAAATTTATTAACAGATCCAAATTGATAACATAACTTTTTGTTATTAAGGCGATGATATAAATTTATTATTATTATTTGATCACGTAATCTGGACCACGTGAAAATCAAATTGATCGTGTTTGATTTATAATAATTTACATGTGAATCGAATGCTTAAAACTAATTCTAAACATAATTCGAGTGATCACTATAATAATAGTATCTAGCGGTGCTATCGATTTGGATCTATTAATAAAATACCAATTAGGGACAACACTAAAGGGTTAGGTAAGATCCTAACTCCTAAAAAATAAAAATTTGTGTTTTAACCCATTTGAAATTAAAAAAATTATAAACTAATAAATAGTAACATTGTATTTCCCTCTAAAACGTTAAAATTGTGATTTATGATTTCTAGAAATTATAAAGTTTTAAACTTACAATATATTTTAATTATCCTAAAATTTTTAATTTAATTTCGACCCTACGCTTAAAATTTTTTCTAAAAAAGTTTATATTATCATTTTAACAATAGCAACTAAGAAAGTTATCAACTTTAATAAAATAATAATATTATAAAAGAAAAGAGGCTAAATTACATAAAATTAAAGTATGAAGCTTAAATAAAAATTTTAGCATAATAAAGGGACTAAAACCATAATTAGGACTAAAAAAGAGTGTCAGTTTCGTGATATTAGCAAAAGTTAATGCCTGAATTTGCAAAGCCGAAACTCGGCCGCTTTTGATATACAGAATCTGAGCTTTCCAATCTTTACATGCAAAAGAAAATTTGATCAAATTTCTGCGAAAAATAAAGCTATATATATAAAAAGCAGGTATTATATTTGTGGTTTGCCTTTAAATCTTTACCGATTGAGGAAAAAAATTATACTGTTTAATTTTTATTATTTCTGATTTTAGGGTTTTGTCGAACAAATTTCGTTAATTATTTGCTTTTATTCGTCGTCTTGTGTCTTGAAATCAATTTATTATTTTGTTTTGGGGTTCGGGTTCTTTTGAATTTGATTTCTTTTTTAGCTATTGAAAGAAGTGGAGCTGATGGGTTCGTCTTTCGGTGAAGCTTTTCCAGCAATGCAGGTACTGTCTCAGCTAAATACTTTAAAATCAAATTTAGAGTTTTCGAAAAATTTTCTGAAATGAATTGATGTCTTAGGTTATCGTGTTTGAACTCAATTCGGCATTTATGTATTGGCAGGAAACTTTGCTGGAGTTTCGTGCTGGTAAAATGATGTTGGAAGGAAAAAGGGTTGTCCCTGATACACGTAAAGGGCTCATTCGCATAGCTAGGGTATTATCAATTAAAGAACTTTCGGTTATACCTATTTTATCTTTTGGGTTTTATTAGTTTTATACATTATGTGTTTAGATAATGGAATTGTTATCTGTTTTAGATTATTTTTATCTGAAACTGTTGTGAGCTTACCACTTTTCTGTTCCAGGGTGAGGAGGGACTGGTTCATTTTCAGTGGCTTGATCGGACTCAAAATGTTATTGAAGATGTATCCCGCTTCCTATAGTTTGCTTTTGTTGTTTTACTTAAAATATTTTATTCTGTACGAACATTGAGGCTTGCAGGTTTTATCGTAGCAGCCTTTCAGTTTTGACTTTTATATGCTGCTTCTGATTTTGTAGTCTAGGAATCAATTTTGCATGTACGTGTCTGTGTATATGCATGCATTTCATTCTAAAATGTAGTTTGGGGGTCTTTTAGAGTTTAATATAAGTTCAGCATGTATGCTTGTTAACACATTGTATGTGTATACTTTTCATGTTAACTATTAGTCACATTAGTTCTATCTTCTCATCTTGTTAATGTCTGGAATAGTTTGCTATGTTGTCCATCTTTGCTATTTAGAAGTCAGAAGCAATGTTGTCTGATAGGTCACATTGTTTTATTTTATGTATAGGTTTCCATCTGGTTAACTGATATGGTTAAGAATTGATTTTTAATTCTTGTCCTTTAATAGCTTAGTTTCATTGTTAATATTCAGACCTGTGATTAACATTCTATGCCTACTTTACCCTGTTATTATTGCTTGATTCATAAAAATGTTAATATAACATGTGAGTACTCTTTTTTCTTTCCCTTTCCCTTTTCCTTCACATGACATATTATAGGATCAGATTATTTTCCCCGATGAGGCTGTTTTTGAGAAGGTATTTAATTGTCTTTTGAACTATTTAAATCTTTTAAAATACGTTGATTATCAAATTGGATTATATTAGCTTTTTTAAGTGATCTTGAATATTATTGTACTTGGATAACATAGGTTAATCAAGCATCAGGCAGGGTTTACATATTAAAGTTCAATACCGACGACCGGAAGTTCTTTTTCTGGATGCAGGTTAGGTTTGTTAATTTGCTTCCTGTGTAGCTAAGTCTCTGCTATTTTTTGCTAAGTTGTTTTCATTCTTATTCGCTCAGGAGCCGAAAGCTGAAGATGACTCACAATTATGTTGCGCGGTCAATAATTTCATCAATCAACCATTAGGTATAAATGGATCACATTTTCTGGTTAAGTTTAGGGTTTAAATATGCATTCTAGTCATCAAGGTTATCCTTCTGCATGGATTGCTTTGGTATGTTTATAATAAGACATATTCTCTCTCTCTCTTTGTTTTATGTTTTTAATTTTGTTTTATGGATTCCTTTTAACTTTAATAGATTGTATATTTATCCTGCTTTTAGTTTCCCATATGAGTTATCTGCTCTTCCAATTTTGGTTTACTTGGTCCTATATTTTTGCTTTTATGGTTCCCTTTTTTCTATTATTATTGTTGAAGCATCCTCATCTTACTTTATGTTGATAAAATCATATCAGTCATGGCTTTCTTAACCAGTCTCTGTGTGTGTGTTGGTTCCTGCTACTCTGATGTAAGCAATCACATCATTAAACATGGCTTTCTTGATCACAGTCTCACTCTCTCTCTTTCTCTCTTGTTGCCCTTAATTGTCATCCTTCACTCTTTAACTTTATCTTTTGCAATATATTTCAGTATCTAAAATTGGAAACCCCTGCATGCATAGATACCATATCTAGCTTTCTACCTCCCTTCCCTTCCCCTCCCCTCCCCCTCCTCCCTCCTCTTCTGTCTCTTCCTTTGTCTTAATATTTCAGTGTTAACTCCTCATGCATCAAAACCACTCTGTTAGTGGACTAGGCCTTCATACATTAACCAATTTTATATTTGAAGAATGGCTATTTGCTCAATGTGGGTGGAATAGGGGGAATTATCCGGAAATTGATTTTATTTTATTTTTTTAATATTCAACAGAACTTGGTGTAGATGAGCCTGATGCTTCTGAGCCTTTGCAAGCGTTTGAAGACATGGTTGAAGATGATATTTCATCAAGGTAAAGCCATTGTTATAAGGATACCCCTCATTCATGTAGAAAGATTACTATAAATGGTATTTGCAAACACAAAATTGAAAAACTAAATGTTGTCTACTTTATTTTCAGATGTCTTGTGGTCCAGCCTATCCTTGTGTCATACATGTCAATGTTGTGAAACTTTATAATTAAAATTAGTATTAATAAAACAATATTAGGCATGTTGATGAATGCACTTACATGGCTTGTGGTCGATTAGTTCTAGAAATTAAATTGTTTGTAAAAATTTTAGGAAGAGGACTGAGGTTTAGAATCAATTTTAAATTGAATATATGAGTGTTGTTTTTATTGAAGTACCTGTCAGTTCCTCTATTCATTGACCTTGGTTGGCTTAGACCGAAAGAAAATCAGAAATTTGAGCTCTATTCTTTTTCAAGATATTAGCCACTTGTTCAAAATTCTTATGTTTTTATTTATCCAAACTTTTCAGAGCTGGAAACTTGACTGTTACAAACTTAGGTGCTGAAGCGATTAGTGATGTAACCTCTTCATCAGGGCCAGTTAAATTGGAAGACTTGCAAAGAATACTGAGCAATATTGGTCCAGCAGGTATGTAGTTCATTAATTGCAGAATGCTTGTTACTATTTTGTTATTAGATCATTTTGAGCTCTAACACCGTTGTTTTGTGGTTGTATCTGTTGCAGAGGTAGCTGGTGAGCCAGATGGAGGTGATTTTTTTTTTCTTTTTATATTTAAGAGCATCTGGTAATATTGGAATTGAACCTGTTAAGTTTCTAGGGAAATTTTTTTTTCTTTGTTATATTTCCACGTGTGAAGTATTTTTTTTTCCAATATATTTGTAGAAGTAATAATAAAATTGTAGTTGTGATATTATCAGTGTAAAGCTAGTGATTTTGCTTTTGATCCAATACTTTAACCAGCTAATGTAACATATTTTTAAGAGTGAGAGTAGTCTGATATGCAGTCCTTGAAATAACAATTCTGCTTGATGCTACTCTCAGAGTTAAGCCATATCCGTCAACCTTTGTGTTTGTAGTCAAAGAAATTTGACGAGTCTATTATTTCTCAAGAGCTGTCCACTTTTGGTATTCTCAATTGATACCATACCGTTAGGAAGTGGTTTGACGTGAAGTTTCACATTTTCTGTTGCTTTTCTTTGACACGACTCCACCTCCTTCCCTTTTTTATCCTACCAGGCTTGGGGTTGGATGATATTTTGAAGCCAGATTTGATAATGCCATTAATTGAGACATTGTCATTGGAAGAGCGATTAGCTTCATATTTACCAGAGGTATATAATAGTTGCACTGTTTCGGTTTTCTTTCTATATTTTATGTTCTCCGAATATGAAGTTATTGGTGTTTCAGGGTCAATGGACACCTGAGGATTTGTTAGAGTTGCTGCAGAGTCCTCCTTTCCGTCAGCAAGTAGATTCATTTACCTATGTGAGGAATTAGAACCCACACTATTGTTTGTTTGTAAATTTTCAATGCACTGTTCAATTTCATGAGGTTGCTTTCTCTCTGTTATAGGTACTTCGAACCGGACAGATAGATTTGTCTCAGTTCGGTATTGATCCAAGTAAATGTGAGTAGTCTGCAGTTCCAAATAAATTTTAGTATCGGACATTGCGATGGTTCTTCATGGTTAATTTATTTAACCATTCCTTTTTTTGCAGATAAGTTCACTGTTTTATCTTTCCTTGAGGCACTTGAAGATTCTGTTTCCAAAACTTCTGGAGAAACACAAGATGAAAAAGATGTAAGACCTCAATCCTGTAATCGTAATGACCCCATGGATGAGAGCAAGTGACAGATAATTTCATCTGCTACTGTTCCCATCACTCTCTTTTATCATAGGAGAGAATAGTTCATCCCTGTTTTAATTATTCTTCTTGTTTGGGTGGGTGTTCTGGAAAAAAAAAAAGGCAGAAAAAAGAAAGCAATGAAGAATGGAAATGGTTTTTATTGTGGTTCAAAGTTTTAAGCTATTGTATAATACAACCCAAAAAACAAAAACAAAAAAAGAAGAAAAAATTGTGTTGAAGATTAAGTGGATAATTTCTTGGTTTTTTTAGGACCATTTTTAATACCTTTTGAACATACACGGAAAGCATTGAATTGGTGAAAACATATAAAGGTCAAGTGTATGTTCTGTTGGATTTTTGTTACATTGGAATTCCTATCAGATTTTTGTGTGTTTTATTGCTCTATGGTTATGGTTTCCATTAGACCTGAAAATTGGGCTTGAGTCAATCTAGGTTAGGTCATTTTGGGTTTTAAATTTTCAGGTTTAGATCATTTTAAGTTTGGATTGTTTCTGACTAGAATCATTTTGGGTTCGTATTGTTGGGATTTGTTTGTTAGGGTTTTTGAGTCAAGATCATAGGTTTTTTCAGGGTAAAAGTACCATGGAGGTCTTTATATTAGGAGTCGAATTACATTTTGCCCTCTACTTAGAAAAAGATAAATTAGTTCTTATACGTTAGATTAAAGTGCAAATTAGTCATTTTATTAAAAAAATTCATCAATTTCTGTTATTAAAAATTGGTTTTTGTATGTAAGTATAAGGTACACGTGGCATGTTGGGTTATTTTGTCAACTATGTCAATTTTTAATAGCTCGAATGGATGAAATTTTTAATAGAAAGTATCAATTTACTCTTTAGTTTAATGTACAATTACTAATTTATCTATTTTTTGACTAAAAGTAAAATGCAATCTGACTCCTAGTGTAGGGGCTTTTATGGTATTTTACTGCTCTTTTTTGGTCATTTTGAATTACTTGCATGAATTTTGTTGTTCACATGTAACCTAGATGATTGATTGATAAGTTTTTAATATAGATTCAAGTATATAACATATTTATGTAATGATAAATGATTATAATGAAAAAAGTATAGTCCAACGAACCATTAGGCACATGAACTAGCAGTCATTTGATGACTGATGATGGTCCATAATGAACTCATTTTGCTCATTGCATCCATCGGTGGAAGTGGTCAATACCGAAGCATATCTTCCGCCGTAGATTCGCAAAAAGTTCAATGATTCAATTCTCGGCTGCTCCACTGGCAGATTCCCTTCCAACATGCCGACCACATTTGACATAGTCGGCCTCTGCCGTGGCTCCATTTGCACGCAGCATAAGGCCACTTGTACAAGTCTCTCAACCTCCTCACTCTCGGCCCTTCCGTTCAACCTTGGATCCACAAGCTCCATATATCTCTTCTGCTCATGCATTTCTAATGCCAGTAATGGGAAATACAGTCTCTTGAGCTCCGCACCCGATAACGGCGCACAAGTTTGTACGGAGAAATTCCTTCTTCCTCTCACAATTTCAAGTAAAACCATCCCATAACTAAAAACGTCGCTCTTTTCTGATATACCTGAGCTTGTTAGCCATTCGGGAGCTAGATATCCTCGAGTTCCCCTCAATGTCGTAAGAAGATTCGATTGTTCGGGTGTTAGAAGCTTCGAAATCCCGAAATCTGATATCTTCACTTGTAAATTTTGGTGTAAATTTTCTTCGTGTAGCAGAATGTTTTCTGGTTTCACATCACAATGGATTATCTTGTGTTGGCACCCACTGTGCAAATAAGCAAGTCCCCTTGCGGTTCCGACTGCAATCTCGAATCTTTCTTTCCATCCAAGAACCGATTCATTATTGAAGATAACATGGTCCAGTGATCCCTTGTTCATGTATTCTAATACCAAAAACCGTTGCTTGCCTTGCAAGCAAAATCCTTTCAGTTTAACAAGATTGATATGGTGAATGTTTCCTATGATTGCAATCTCAGTGCAAAAATCCTTCTTTCCTTCAACTCCCAAATTGGTGATCCTTTTCACTGCCACAACTGATTCATCTGGTAAAACACCTTTGTAAACGGTTCCAAATCCACCGCTACCGATTTGTGTTGTGAAGTTGTCTGTTGCAGTTGCAAGCTCCTCGTACTCAAACTTAACTGGTAAACCTGCAATAGATAGTAAATCGATCTCCATTGAAAATGAGGCTTTCGAGCCTAATCTTACTACTGCAGCTCTGGAATGCCCTTTTGTTCTTTTCCACCATGAGAATCCTATAACAATGACAACCAGTACAAAAGCCCCTAATGAAGATAGTAGGACCGAACCCAGTACTGAGAATTTATGACCAGCATCGGTCTTAGAACTTATGTTTATATTAGATGATAGAGTCATGGCCTTTACGTAGCCTGAAAAGTCTTCTTGGCCAAGATCAAAGGTGCTTGAAAAGATGGATCCGACATTGTTCCAAATCGGATTACAAGAACCAGAAGAATTTCCATAGAGAACCCCTAAGCAAGAACAGTTCCGAGAGCATAGCAGTTGACAGTTCAATAAACTGATCCGTTGACTTAGTGGCTCTATGAATTTTGTTGAGAAATAGTCTATGGCATCCCCAATTTTCATATAGGAAACCTGATCATTGGTTTCATTACCATAAGAATTACTGGTATTGCAAGCTTTAGGCAAAGTGAACAAAGGGTTAATTGGCACACAACCATCGATTCCACTGTGGAAAGCTGATGGGCATAAACAGGTTTCGGGCCTTTTGTCACGGTTGCAGAAACCGATTTTCTCACAAATGGATGGAATTCTACAATTTTCAACCGGAATTTGTAAGTTTTGGACCGAATTGTTCCCATCAAAGCTGCTAATGGTGAACTTCCCATTGGACCCCAAATTTGCATATATAAACTCCAATCCTGCAGCGTCAATAGGAGCCAATGGAACCTTAAAGACTATGGTTGAACCATCATCTCCGACCCAATACAAACCGCTGCCATTAACCGCCATGAAAGACACCGGCACATTCGACTCCTTGAAAGCTCGGTTATCCATTGACAACCGCCAATACGTCATCCCATTCCACTGCAAAACAGCATCAGAACTGGTGAGCAAAAGCTGGTATTCACCGGCAAAGAAGTCTATACCAACAGGCAATCTTTGCCCCCTTACAAGAGTGTCAGTAGGGTAGTTGAAACTTTCCCATAACGAAATGTTTTGTTGATCAAGCAGAATGAGATTTCCTGAGTCATCAAGTTGAAGGAATGCGACGGGAGAGTTGAGGCTTGGTGTTGACCACACAATCTGATCAGAGTTATTGGTGATGATAAGTCCATTGGCAGTTAGCAAAACATTGGCAGAATCTGAAATAGGTCTGCCTCTGTTAGCTGTCCATATGATGGTGTTGGTAGATGAGTGGATGATTGAGAGATAGAACTGAGGGAGCTGTTGGTCTGGGTAATTTGAAATGGCGGCTCGGAAGGTGGCGTTGGGAGATAGCAAGAAGGCACCACTGTTGTCAACCAAGTTGATGAATGAAGCAGTGAAGTTGGGGCGGATGGAGTGACTGTAGAGATCACCTGAGGAGGTAATAAACAACCCGGACAAGAAGACAAAGATAGAAAAGGCGGCCATATTTCAGACCACCAAGATAGAGACGAGAAAACGCAAAAAAAACAAAGGTTATGGTGAAGGATTGGGGTGCCTGGAAATCAATCAAATGACACTAATTTGACCACTTTTTTTCATAAACGTGAACACTAAACTACTAAACTAGAAGGGTTTGCTTAAAGGTGCAAGCTGTTTTGAAAAATTCAACTTTAATCTTTTCAAACACAGAAGGTTCAATCAAGATGACGAAAATCTTCTGAAAAACAAATAATTATAGCTTGAATTCAAGAAACAAATGGAGAAAAAGGCTTACTATGATGACTTTGACTACAATAATTAATATAATCAATATTTTAATTTGACTAAAGCATAGACCGTAATAATTGGCAAGAAATGTTGACAAAGCATTCGTAAACTACGAGTTTGGCAGGAAATGTTGACAAATATGTGTTCCCTCTGATTTTGTTCATCTAATTGTTGACCCTCATAGCTGTCATCTATATGATGGAGCCAAGTTACAAAGCCAATTCTGCCTCTTGGAGCCATTGGCCTGGTGGTTTGGAGCATAGCACAACCTGTAAAGTCTAGCGATCAAGTTCATCTTTTTGAGCTTCTCCGATATTTAACATGTCTGGCACGTTGAGAACCATGTAACATTTTGACCATTGGAGCAAGATCGTGTGTATCTTAATTAGTTGATCATCAACTTTCAACCGAAAGGCATCACATGTCAACCGAACAAGTATAAATTGCTAACCTAGAGGCTGATGCTATGTGCTCAATCCCAGCAGAAAACCGATAAACCACCATCCCGACAAGCCTAATGCAACCCGTTGCAGGTAGATAGGGCCATGCCCTAGCCATCTGCCATTGTCATCACCACCCCCGGCTCTTGGTATGTAAACCAAAACTATTTTCAAAGCCTTGGTCTTTAACTCCCCCATTAGCATCCAAGACAACCTACTCACCTCCCCCCTTAACCACCATCTCCGGAGGAGGCTCAGACTCCCTGCTATAGATGAATACATTTACTTCTCTGCTATCATTGAACCTGTATAAAATTGTTATACTTAAAACCACATTAACAGACTAACCAAATTTGACATCATAACAAATGTTGAAGACAACTGCACCATGGTTGATTTTTGACTTTTGAAAGTCTACATTTACTTTCACCTCATATCAAAATGGAGATGAAGTGGATTAAAACACTTTGTTTACTTGTAATTGTGCATGTTCGAATTACATTAAAAAGATACATGCATGGTGTACTTAAAATGAGGATAAGGACTTAAAGGCAACATAATATTATAAAACTGATTTTCAGACAATTTGCTTCTTGTAAATTTGATAATACAGATAAACTCAACAAATTCTCTGCCTACTCATTTGAATTCCAACAAAAGGCCTTCCTTTGTGGCTCAAACTGGTCATTTTGCCCCACTTTTTCTTGTCAAAATTCATATCAAAAGAATCAGAGAAAGTGGCAAACTAGGCCCAAAAGTTATTTTGGCAAATTACCTACTGCTTCTCTGATGTCAACTTGAAGATCTCTGTTGAGATCTCCTATGGACATTAGTAGAAGCATTTAGTGGTTGTGGAACTTTGGGTTTAGTCCTACTATGCCTTCTTCCTATTGCCCTTTCACCTTCACCATCACCCAAATGAGTTTTCAAGTCCCCATTCTTCCTCTTACTTGTTGTTGTTGTTGTTGTTCTTCTACTAACTGCAACAGCTTCACGAGAACCACGCCGGCCGCCCTTGAATCGATCCTCTTCCTCATCACTATCACCATTCTCGGTTTCTGAACCAGAAAAAGTAACAGAAACCCCATTATTCTCCTCTTCACTATCATCATCACCAGCTACCTTTTTGGATGCATTACTCGCTGCTTTCTTTTCTTGATTGGTTCCTGAAGACATAGAAATGTCTTTACCATGTTCTTTAACAGTGTGCATAAGATGAAGATACCGGTTCCTAATGTTCATCAATGGATTATTCTCAATCAGCAAACCCCTTTTGTAAGCCTCCTTCAAAACAACGGTATAGGTTCCAATCTTACTGGACAAGTAAAAAATGTGTGGATGGTGAAGCAAAACTCTCTTGAACCTTGACCTTATCCCCAAATACTCCCCAATACACAACACATCATCCCTCTCTGCCTTTTTAGCTACGAAAAGATTCAAAATTTCATGCAAAACAGCAGCTGCCCATTTATCAGATTCATCAGTTTTTGGTGAAAGATGAAGAGCATTCTCGTATGGTGAAACGTAAGGCAATTTCTGCCAATCATCCCACCATTTTTTCACCTTCTTATCCATCTCAAATCCCTTTGAAAACTTCACTGGAAATGCTAAAGGCATCCCTTTGGAATACCCAGACCCTCCTTCCATAGCCTTCTTTTCAAGAATCGAAACAGCCAATTCATCACTCCAACAAACCAATTCTAATTGACCCGATTCATTGGACCCGACGACCCGAAAGCAGTCAGGGAAATCCGGGACGAGGGTTTTCAAGTAATTTTGAGGAAGACCTAGATCCCATTTCAGTTTATCGAGGATGTTGATGGGGATTTTGTTCATTCTCGATATCATCAACAGTTTCAAAAGCCTATCAGCTACTAATTGCCTGTAAGAATCACTCTCGTAAACCAAATGCTCATCGACATTGATATCGAGTACTTCTTGAGTCAACTTGATATGGGGGTGGATTCCGATTCCGCCGGGGAGGAATTCGTGGAAGACCGACGGGTATTTGCGGATGAATTCGATGGGTCGAGAAGGGATTTTGAGTGAGTCTTTGTTCTGAGCGATTATGGAGATGGGAAGGGACTTTGATGGCTCCGATTTGATGAGGTTCTTAACGTTTAGGAGTGGACGAAGGTTCTTCTCTCGCTCCACTGCATGGTCTAGGCCGCGGTCTCTAACGAATTTGATGGCAGTGGTGGCGGCGGCACCGTCCATGAAGGTCCTGCTGCCGCGGTGGCGCCTGTGTATAACGTGGTTCGGAAACTTCATCGGCGGCGAATGTAGAAATGAGAGGGTGAGCAAGGGTTTTGGAAGGGTTTTAAGGTTTTTGAAGTTTAGAACAAGTAACAGCAAAACCCAACACCCACTAATATATTTGGGTCAGTTTAATGTTTAGCATTGTTTTAAAAACAGAATATTAATTAAATAAAATAATTAAAATTAATGAGTTATTTAAAAAATATTAAAAAATTTACAAACTTATTCAACAATAATTATTTTTTGAATTTTTCCAAATTTCAAATAATTCATCATAGAAGTAGGTCATTTCAATCTTTTTGGTCGAATTAATATACCAATTGATTCGGGATTAAACTCAATTAAGCTTTATTTGGATAGGTGTTTTACTTTCAGAGTCGTGAGTTTAGTTTTTTTTTTTCTCATGTCGACACTATTGCTGACATAATAACTTTTATACGAAATGTTTATATAAATAAAAAATGAACAATTCAAATACGATTTACTAACATCATTGAAAACATTATTAAAATACTTTTATGAGAATGTTTTATTAATAAGGTAAGAAAACATCGGAAAAGCAACAAATATTTTTTGATTTTAACCCTGTGACATAGACGGAATAGAAAAGGGGCCAACGAATCTATTCTAACTATAGTCAATGTTTTTACACTAATCTAAATGGGCTTTTAAATAATTTTAGTGAGATTAAAATTATGATAAATTGAATTAGAAGTCCTCAAGTTCTATCCAGATTTTAAATTAACTTTTAAACTTTAAAATATTATAATCGAGTCTTTAAACTATTAATAGCTTATTAAACATGTTCTTCTATCATTTGCTCCTTTTAATCATTAGTTTTGGTTTAAATGCATTTCGAATCTGCGTCACACATATATTTTTAAAATATATTTTTATTACATGAACAATTTAAATTTTATGTATTAAAAATATTAATAAAATTTGGAAGAGATTTTTTTAACATGTCATATCTAAATTATTTATACAATAAATACACATGTATTTACAATTTAATCTAAATATTTTAAATATCCTCCATGTCATATCTAATTTACTAGGTAGTTAGAATGATTAAATTAATACCCTATTAATATTTCTAAGACCCAATTATAACGTTTTAAAGTTTAAAAGCTTATTTAAAATCTGGATATAATTTGAGGATTTCTAATTGAATTTACCCTATTTTTAATCCCATTGAAATTGTTGTTGTATGAACTATATTGGACTGGTCATTCAGATTGGTTTGATCCACAATCAATTGGTATATTAATTTGGACATATTTTGCCATCATTTACATAGAATATATAAACATTGAGGCTAATTTTGTTATTATATCAGTTAAAATTATGTACAATTGATATAAAATATTAACGCAGTGATTAATTGTCCATGATTGTTCACTTTCAAAATTTATAGGGATTATATTGCACAAATTTTTTTGAGAGAGACCATTTTGCTCAATATTAAAATTCAAAGGGATCTGGAAGATGTTTTTACCAACTATTTATTCCCATCTAAAAGAATCAAACCCGAAAATGGATCCGAACACGAATCGAATTGCCATCTCTACATTCGACATGTAATTCTTCGCTTTTGTCAACTCGTTAAAGAAAAAAAAAAAAAAAACGAAATCAGAGTGTGGCCTGCGGCGTGTACTGAGAGTGAGATCCTCCGGGAAATGGAGATGGCTGGAATTAGATCTCTGCTCCTTGTATCTATGATCTTACTGGTAATTTTCACAAGGATTTGATTTGTGTATTGATTTTATTACTTTTATCCGTGTATTGATTTGGGGAATGGAAATTGAATCAGTTAGTATCAATCGGCACCGTCGAAAGTCGTAGGAGTGGCAAGTCTTCTTCGGTTTTTTCTTTGTTCAATCTTAAAGAAAAGAGTAAGTTTTGGAGTGAGGCTGTTATACGTGGAGGTACCAATTTCTTTCTCCTTGAAATTACTTTCGCAATTTCTTTTCTAGGTTTTTGTTTGTTTGTTTGCTTAAAATTTTCTCATCCTTTTTTATTATTAACAGATTTCGATGATTTAGAAGCAAGCAGCCCTTCTAAAACGGGTGTTTATAATTACACCAAGGCAGGTAATTAGACAAATTTGTAGATTAATTTGGTTATGAATTTGCTTTAAAATTTCAATTTCGGGAATTGCATTTCAATTCACTATCTGTCTCTCTCATACTTTCAGGTAACATTGCAAATTACTTAAACCTTATGGAAGTAGATTCTATGTACCTTCCAGTTCCTGTCAATTTCATTTTCATGGGTTTTGATGGAAAGGGGAACCAAGGTATCCCAAAATTTTAATTTTCCTTTTATTTCTTTACTCACTACTCTTTTCTCATTTTTCACTTTATTAATACTTGAATTCTGATTGTTCATTTCCTGGATCACTTTTGTGTTTTGTATGTAAATAGAGTTCACACTTCGTCCAGAAGAACTTGAGCGATGGTTCACCAAAATAGATCATGTCTTTGCACATACACGAATTCCACAAATTGGAGAACTTATCACCGCAGTTGAAAGAGTTATCATAGATAAAAAGCAACATCACCATTTTCCTGTCATCAGCCATGTAAATTACAAGTAATACTTTGTGTCCTTTTTAATATTGATTTGTTGCTGATTTATATACATCTCATGATTTGTACCTAGAAGCTCTCAAACTAAAATTTTTATATCATTGTATTGGAATTTCCATGCAGCTTCTCTGTCCATGCTATTCAAATGGGTGAAAAGGTGACTACTGTCTTTGAGCGTGCCATCAATGTTTTAGCCCGCAAAGATGATGTTTCTGGTGACAGGTGAAACAAGTCATGACCCAAATTCACTTTTGTTTGATTTTTTTTTTTAGATGGAGAAAATAAAATTATAGATTATTGCTTTCCCAATACATTTATAAACTTATAGAAGGTTACTTTTTAAAAAAAAATTATAGGAGGATCTACCGATGCAAGTCCATTGTTCTGTTACACCATTTGGACGAATTCTAGTATTGCTTTTACACTGTGCGGCTTTAGGATCCCTTTCTGTATTAGCATGCTTTTAAAGATAATTCAAATCTTGAGAGGAGGAAAACATTCAATGATTGAATATTCTGATGGGAACTTTCTATAATTAAATGTTCGACCTTTTCAGTCTCCTTCTGCGGATTATTTTCTTACACTGTTAAATGTCTCTTCAATTTCTACTTTTTTTTTTTTTTTTTTGAATCTCATGTCTTTAGCTTTATTCAGTAATAATATGACTAATTCTTGACAGGAATGACACTGATTCTCTCTGGCAAGTAGATGCAGACATGATGGATGTTCTTTTTACTAGCCTTGTTGAATACCTTCAACTTGAAGATGCATATAACATCTTCATTTTGAATCCTCGTCGTGATTCTAGGATAGCTAAATATGGCTACCGGTGCGTATTTTAAGAGGAAATTTCTCTTTTTGTTTTTTCTTTATGTTTTTAGGTCAAGCAAAACCATTGTTGTAAAACCATCTGTATGAACTAGCCCTCCCAACTTCTGCCTTTAGTTCCAGCTTGCTTTTAACATTTCATGGTTCCAACATAAACTAGTGTTGCTCTACCTTGTAGTTTATTTTTTGGATGTTGCAGTAGACTGTATAAGGACAGAGTAGAAAGTATTATTTAAATTTAGATTTTTGACTAGGACAGAAACATCTGTTTAACATAGAACTATTGGGGACCAGGAAAACCAATTTTAGTTGTGAAGGATGGACCGGTTTCTCAAGCAATCATTTGATTTATGACTATAAATTATTTGAAGCTGTTTTTGCCTAAAATTCATTTTGTGGAAGTTATGATGTAGAAATTACTATATTGTAACCTTACTTACTCATTGGCTACGCTGCACAAGAGATGCATGTCTTTTAGGCCAATTTATACCTCAACTGAATTACATATTTTATCAACTATTCAGCTTTTTATTTGTTTTCAGTTTCTTTGTTGAAGTCTTACTTTAAAAAAAATGAATTGGCAGGAGAGGTTTATCCGAGTCGGAAATAACTTTACTCAAAAAGGTACTTACGGGTTTCTTTGTTTCTATATATGTTCCAGTTCCATTCTCTTTGTTTATTAATTATCAGCTTTGAGTTTTATTTTAAAATGTAATATATTATCTTGCTGTACTTGTTAACTTTTTTTCTTGCCTGGTAAATTTGTAGTAGAGTACTTGCTACACCATTATTGTCTTCCCTGGTACATTCATACTTGGATTCCTGCTTTACTTAAAACTTTTATTTTTCAGGATAAGGACTTGCAAAGTAAAATTCTTCAGGCAGGGAATACTCCGGGAAATGTTCTGGGTATGAAATTGACTGGTTCTTATTTTATTTGTAGTTGTTTGGATTCTTTATAAAATTTTCCTACTTGTTTTCTAGAATTAATATATTTAATTGCTGAATAATTGCAGCTCTTGATAATATTAAGAAACCCTTATACGGAAAGCATCCAATGGTAAAGTTTGCATGGACAGTTACAGAAGAAGCTGACACGGTCTGCCCCTTGTCCTAATGCAATGTATTTGTGTAATTACTTTGGTTTTTATCTGTTAATCTGAGCATATTGGTCACAAACTTGCTCAATCCCAGCATTTTAACTAGTTCTTCTTCCTTGATTCTTTTTATTGTATTATTGTGGATATCTGGTGTGGGGAGTGTCCGATCTAGAATTTTTTTCTACCACAATGATATAGGGGTCCACTACTTAATAGCATGGTTCCGCATTACATCTTTTTGGGCCCTACGCAATTCAGTATTGTGATTGGTTAATTATACGATAGGAATTGTAGGCCATATTCTCTCCTGGTTATGACCATAAAATGCACTTCATTCCTTAGACTTTAACTTGGTAATCTCAGTTATTTTTTGTGAACTTGTAATACTGATTTCTCAGTGTTGATAGCTGAATATTTACAGCTAGTGCCAAAAGGATGCTGGAAAATTCAATTCGTATTTTGCTTTTGTTCAGAGTAAATTATCATATGTGCTATATCATTTTGTTGTTCACAAAGAAGCTACTGATTAATTTATTAATTTTTTCAATTTTTTTTATTAATTTATTAATTTTTAAATTTGGTTGATGAACTTTTAGGTGGAATGGCACAATATTTGCTTAGATGCACTGATGAATGTTGAGAAGTTGTATCAAGGAAAGACCACTGCTGAAACAATTCAGAACAAAGTTTCACAGGTACTTGGTTTTTTTCTTTCACATCTTTTCTGTTTGATGCATTATCAAGATGCTTTAGACTTTGAAAAATCTGCATAATTTGTTTAACATTTTCCTTTTGTTAATATATGTATGATAAATATCTCAAGTTATTAAATGGGAAGAACGAAGATATGAAGCTTCTTCTTCAAAAGGACTTAAAGTCCGGGGACTTCAACGACTACCATGAAGAATGTCTAACAGATACATGGATTGGAAAGGACAGGTTCCAACATCTAAATATCCTTCTGTCCCCCCCTCTCCTTTGCTCTCCCATTTACGCTGCCGTACAGAGAGAAACACAAACAAAGGATGTTCTTATATGTGTATATGTTATTATTACAACTGTATCAGGTGGGCTTTCATTGATTTGACTGCTGGACCTTTTTCTTGGGGACCTGCTGTTGGTGGAGAAGGTGTGCGAACAGAATTAAGTTTGCCTAATGTGGGAAAGACCATAGGTGCTGTTGAAGGTGATATTAATGTGCTTGCTTGTTATCAACTGTTGTCAGTAATTTCTTTGACATCTGTGTTTGCTATTTTTTTGTTAGTATGGTGATTTTAGTATTGGGTTTTCACTTGTCAGCATTGATATATTAGTTTATTATGGCTACCGAAGTTTAGTGGAATTTTTCCCCTTATTATGCTTGATATCTTTGTGAGGGCTGGCTTTATTAATTGGGATCTGTAAAATATTTTAAATCTCATGTGTCAAATGTCACTAGATTTTACAATATTGTGCTTTTCATCTCATAGTGCTCTGTCATTATTATTGTTGTTGTTATTGTTGTGCCCTTATCCTTTAGCTGAACTTCTGTTCTCATTGTGGCAAGTAGAAATTTCCGAAGATGAAGCTGAAGATCGCTTGCAAGATGCAATTCAGGAAAAGTTTGCTGTATTTGGTGATGTATGTTAGCTATACATGGCAATTGAAGCTTCTCTTTCTATTAGGTTTATGCCGTTTCCTGCCTTAATTGACTCTACATTTAATATTGTAGAAAGACCATCAGGCAATTGATATTCTTCTGGCGGAGATTGATATCTATGAGCTTTTTGCTTTCAAGCATTGCAAAGGAAGGAAGGTCAAGCTTGCTCTTTGTGATGGTACTGCTCATGTTATTTATCTCATTTCTAATTTTCTTTTTGTGGTTCCACTTTTGGGGAAAGCTTCCAGGGGATTCATGAAGTATTTTGCTTGGATTGGGGACATCATCATATGCATCCCTTATATTGGAGGATTATACCTTCTTTTAGCTTCCAGTTTGGGGTCTTGAATATGCATCCAGCAGAGTCACTTTAAGGAACATGAAGAGTCAAAACAACATAGGTTATTAGGGTAGTTGGTTAGTGTTAAAGCAGACCATTCTTATCAAGTTTGTTTAATTTAAGATTTATTGGTGTCTTATGCTTTTGCAATGAACTTTGCTTTTGAGTCACTTATTTTTTTTGTTTCAAAGGAACAATATATAGTTTGAAGGGCAAAATTGTTCTTTGAGATTTTAACTGCCTACATGTTTCTCACATATTTAATGTATTTATTGGTTTGCCTGTTTATTTGTCAGGCCGTGAACATCAAAGATAATTGTTTTATAAAAAATCAATATCCTTTTAGTCTTAATATTGTCTTTTTGTACGAGTTGAAGTGCTATGCAATTTTATATTGTGCAAGCTTCTAATGAAAAATATGGGGTAAGTTTCTCCACTTACAATTTTTATGATTTCAGAGCTTGATGAGAGAATGCGGGACTTGAAAGATGAGCTTCAGTCATTTGAAAATGAAGAGTATGATGAAAGCCACCGTAGGAAGGCTGTAGATGCTTTAAAACGGATGGAGAGCTGGAATTTGTTTAGTGATACTCATGAGGTATGTTTATTTCCTTGAAGAAATGCCAGTATAACATTTTATTTAGTAGTTGTAGGGATCATCTTTAGTAACCACACTGCTATTCAAAATATGGTTGTCTTGAAATCCGACAATTGCAGTTATTTGGAATTGAGTTGTTTCTGTGCAGGAATTCCAAAACTACACAGTTGCTCGGGATACTTTCCTTGCACAACTTGGTGCAACCCTGTGGGGATCTGTGAGACACGTCATATCTCCTTCAGTTGCTGATGGTGCTTTCCATTATTATGAGAAGATATCATATCAGTTGTTTTTCATTACAAAGGAGGTATGATGCATGGGAAAAGCTTTCAAGGATCATTCGTTAAAATACTAATTTTTCTTTTATTTTCATGGAGACAGAAGGTTAGACATGTTAAAAGATTGCCAGTGGACCTAAGGGCTCTCCAGGAAGGGCTTTCCTCTTTGTTGATACCTTCACAGAAAGTTATGTTCAGTCAGCATGTGTACGCATTCTGAACTATTCTTTGTTTTATTTTTCCTTTTGTTTTTTTCCCGTCCTAGAAAGATAGGTTGTCTTTTTGTTATATACGATCCGTTGTTTCTTTTAACTTTGTAGGAAATGGAAGATATGAATGGAAGTAAATTTAAATTAAATTAAGAGTAATTCTGTATTCTCTGAAATGGGGATTAATGAGGAGTTTTGTGATGATGATAAGATAAGCAAGAACTTTTTGGATTGCAATTACTGATTATAATTGCCATCTGGATTTTGGTTATGAGTCTATATTCATGATCCTTGAATAACTTCATCACTTATGGGTGATTTAAATTGTATTTGGTGTTTGTCATTTATAAGTCAATTCATTTATCTTATTAAAACAAAATAATAAGTACTTGAATATGGATTGAAAACATAAGGTTCTTTATTAACTGATAAATATTAATTTATAATTTATAAATAAATGAATAATTTATTCATTTACAATAATATTCTTTTCCTAGTCTTATAAGGATTTTACACTATTTTGATCAAGAAAACTCAAAACTACAAATCAGACTATCTGACATTCTAACAAATTGTAAACGGCAAAAATTCCCTTGATGCTCAAACTCAATAAACATACACCAAATAACCTTCAGTGCTAACTTGAAGAAACATAATTCTCAGACTTAAGCCTTATAGATACAACAAATGAACAAAGTAAAATCTGAGATAGTGTGATCTCTCGATTAGCTTCCCTGCATTCTGCATGAGAGTGACTATAGTTTAAGTTTTGGGATCCCAAATCCTCATCCACAAGAGAGTCTACCAAATCCTCACCCCCAGTCATTTCACTGAACCTACGTGGTGATGCTGCCCATATTCTTCTATATCTTTAGGTTTGCATGAGATGCTTCTGTGGAAATTGCATGCATCATTTATTTCTATTCCAATGTTATGAAGACTTTTTGTTGTTTGCTTTTTTAACTTTCTTTCGTAATAGTTTCTTGGCTTGTAAATTTGGTTCCTGGCTGTACTAATTTGTTTTGCAAATTATAGGTTAGCACTTTCAGAGGATCCTGCTTTGGCAATGGCATTTTCTGTGGCGCGACGAGCAGCAGCTGTCCCATATTTGCTTGTTAATGGAACATACAGGAAAAGTACCCGTTCCTATATTGATTCTTCAATTCTCCAGTATCAGTTGCGGAGGCTGAATACTCATGGATCTCTCAAAGGTCAGATCCGTGTTTATAATGCTTGCTGGAAAACAAAATCCTTTTTTTGGAGCTGTCATTTTGATGACTACCTATAGCAAAATTAAGAACTCTTTATCTTGATAACATTGATATGTTTCATTTGTATTTGAATCTGAATTTAGCTTCTCTCTGTCTGACTAATTGGTTTTTCTAAGAAAGGAAAAAAAACAAGGTTGAAATAGTTTTTATTTTTTCATTTTCTTCCAATGGTCTCATTCTAGGTATTCTCAAAACTCTGGTATCAGTTTCTGTGTTTTATTATCAGTCACCGGTTCTTAAAATATTTGTTCCTTTATTTCACAAGCATGAATTCTATAACTCCCGTATTCCTAATTAACTCTTCAACATTCTATTTTGCAACATCTTACAACTGTCACTATTCCTTTTTTGAACATTTTTAAATTCTTCAGTTCTCTAATTTGAAAATAAATTTCAGCAATTACTTTTATGTTTTTGGAATTTAAACCCATTGTACATCAATACTATTAAAACATAGACTTTTTGTTCCCAAATTTGTGTGCCAATTTAATTTGGACAGTTTATGGATTTGATGGTGTACATTATGTAAAATCATGATGCCTTGTGTATCATTTTTGTCACTTGTAGATTGTTGGTTTCATTTCTCATTTGGATTTAACATTGCCCTTAATTCTTCATTCAGGATCACATGCTCATAGCCAGTCCACTCTTGAAGTTCCAATCTTCTGGTTCATTCATACCGATCCATTATTAGTGGACAAACATTATCAGGCCAAAGCGCTTTCCGATATGGTTATTGTTGTCCAATCAGAGCCGTCATCCTGGGAAAGCCATCTGCAGTGTAATGGAAAATCCCTTTTGTGGGATTTGAGGTTTGTGATTCTGGCATTCCTTTCTCTTCCAACCAATAAAAGGAGGGGTTTCATCATCCAATCAGAATGCATTCCTTTTGTGTTCTACTGATTTTGTTCTTTCACCTGGATTCAGGAGACCCATCAAGCCTGCTTTGGCTGCTGTTTCTGAACATCTGGCTGGTTTGCTTCCCCTTCAGCTTGTCTACAGTCATGCTCATGGAACTGCAATTGAGGTTTGATAGTTTAGATATACAACTGAAATCTTACTTATGATTACGTAATCCTGATGCTTGCAGTCAATCTTAACATTCAGTCCTTTTAAATGTTTACAATTTAAACAAAGTGAATAATGATCTGACTGTTCCTTCTTCCCATTATGCTTTGGCCTGGTGCGTTTATGCATGTTTGTCATTTTCTTTTTATTTTCATCCTTATAAATTTTATTTTATTTTAGTCCCTCTTCTCTGAAACTCACAGACCACAAACGTGTATACGGATGCATGAATGCAGGATATTTATGCATATTAATGGCCCTATTTTTGTTTGTCTGCTATTTGTGACATGTTCTGTTTCAATCCCTCTGAAACATGCCTCAGAAACAACAGATCAGATACAGGATGTATTAACATGGCTTTTGAATAAGATGAAGTCTGGTATTTGATAACTTTCAGAAATAATTAGTGTATCTGTCTTAAGTTTGCAATCTGATATAGGCTCACATGAATTCGTATCAACATCTGGCAACTTTTTATAAAAGAAACGAAAGTGTAACAATTTCTCCTATCATTTAATAACATGTGAGCTACAGGTTCAGTTAAATGAAATTCCACTATGAGTAAGATCCTGCAATAGTAGCTCCAATGGGGTATCCTAAGTGTTGCTCTCCTTACATGACAATACATTGAGAACCTAGCGAACCCACCAGACAGGAAAACTAACATTGCATTCTGTTCTAGATGTGCGGATTTCAATACTTGATAAATATCTGGGATGCCGTATTTCTGCATAAACTTTGATTGTTCAATGCATATTATGTCATGTTGACTCAACATGTGAGTCCCATGTACTTACAAAAGGCTGACATTTACAATGATGTGGATATAGCATGTTGGCTGAGACAGGTCGCCCTATATAATTTATGCATATTTTGTTGCTTATATTTTACAGGATTGGATATGGTCCGTGGGATGCAATCCTTTCTCCATTATTTCTCAAGGTTGGCAGATATCAAAATTTCAATCAGATACAATTGCTCGGAGCTACATCATCTCAACTCTTGAAGAGTCGATAAAACTGGTCAATTCAGCCATGCACCTTCTACTTTGGGAGCGTACAAGTATCCTTTTCTTGTGGCTTTTTCATAACCCCATAGACTTGGGATTTATGTTGCTTCAACTCAAGTATGGTTGTGTGTAGGTGCATGTATGTATCTAAGTGTCAGTCTAACCTGTCAACTATAAGGAACTGAAGACACAGGAGGCATACAGCTAAAAGATCTGAAACAAGGATAGTATCGTGGGGATTCGTCCAAATTTTTTATTGAGATATTTGATATATCTCTTACATTTTCTATGAAAATAATATTTATTGTTAATGTTTCATTTTTGAGTATTCAAAAGAAAGCTTGGGATTTAAGTTATAACCATGGCTGTGGGATTAAAGCCATGACTGCTCCCGTGAAAGAATGTTCTGCTGTTTGATTGGGTTCCTGGTCAACTTCTGATGCTCAAAAATCTTCCTGTGGTTTATTGTGTTCATCTTTTGAATTAAGATCTGCTTTTAGATTGTTTTCATTCCTGACTTGTTAAAAATGGAGTTGCTACAAAGTGAGACTTAACCAATAGCAGCTGAGAAAACCTTTAAACACTTCCAATCTCAGGAGCGTGAGCTAGTGAACAAGTATAATTATGTTGTCAGCTTATGGAGAAGAGTAAGTGCATTTGCTTATTGTCATTGTTGATGTTGTTATTTGATTAATTCAAGTAATGCCACATTGTATTGTCATGATGCTGGTGACTGTTTACGGGTTAACATGCAGTTCTCCTTTTCAGATTTCAACTATTGCTGGTGAATTGAGATACACAGATGCCATGAAACTGCTATATACCTTAGAGGACGCAACCAAAGGGTCTGTTTTTGCTAAAATTTTCATTTTATTTTGATGCCCTTCTGTTATTTGGTTAAGTTTCAAAAATAGTCTTGCAGATAAATTCAGATCATTGTTTTGCATTCAGTAATCTTGCCAGAAAAGAAGGCTTCTTATGATGAATGTGCTAATGAGGTTTTAGGCAGTTGAAACTAGCAACTGATGCAATTTCTTTCTTTGATCATCTAATACATTAATAAGTAGTGTCGTGAAATTCTTATGAAAAACTTCTAGTTTTTGTAAAAGACAATGTTAAAGAAACCCCTGCCGAGGAAATGAATGGATATCTTTTCTAACATGTAAATAATGGGAAAGAAATGAGGTGAAGCACATAAATCTCTTCAAGTAGCAAATATATTGTGCAGTTGTTTTGTTGATGAAGATGAGGACTTACTGTTGTATCAATTGACTGAATTCATAGTTGGTAGCAACTTAACATTATGGTCGGCAATGATTTTCCAGTGTTCCTCAATGCCCTACTATGTGGTAATATCTTATATCTTAAAATTAAGTTTTTGATGGTGTGATATTTCTGTTGTATTGAAAATGACAGGTCAATGTGATTTAAATGCTTTTTGATATTTCATTGGAGGATGGTCCAATTTTGTAGGTAATATCCTTTGATTTCTTAAATCTGATTTTAAATGCAGGTTTGTTGATCAAGTGAATGCAACCATAGCCCTTCTTCATCCGATTCATTGCACAAAAGACAGGAAAGTGCAAGTAGAGTTCGACGCAACAACAATACCTGCTTTCTTGATTGTTTTAGGTATTCTCTATCTTGTGCTAAAGCCAAGACGACCAAAACCTAAGATCAACTGAGTTAAAGTCATGGTTGCAAAAACGGTAGCAGTAATCGGCTCAAAGCCTTATTGTAGACCATCTCACGAAGGACTAAAAAATTTTCCCCCGCGATAGTCACACAGGTTAGCCTTCACAACAACAAAGCTGTACTAGAAATGATAGCTTCATAAAAAGAAGAGAAAGTGGCAAAAATGGTGAAGACATGGAAAAATATAGTTTTGTAGTTGTAAGGTTTTGTTGTACTGTTCTTAAAGAGTAAATTGATCTGAAAATTGACATTAGATGACCAAATTGTAGTGGGATGGATGATGGATGATATTTAAAAATCAGAAATTTGTGGGAGCATTTAGTGTTAGATCTTTGTTTTGAGCATTGAAGGCAAAGTTTGACATGAAATACAAAGTTGAAAAGTCATTAGTGTCTGTTTCTTTATTCAATTTCAGCTGCTTTAAATTTTCGAATTGCTTTAAATTTTATAGTTCTTTAATTAGGCGTGAGGTTGAGATTTTGAGTGTAATTAAATATATTTCATCTTTCGATTTAAGTTGAAAATTGTAATTATCCAAATTAATCTAGTTTTTTTTGGATTTATATTTATATTTAATTTTTATAATTTAAAATAAATATTTAATATTTAATATAGTGAAAACAATTTAAAATATTACATAAACATTGTTATAAAAAATCAATAAACTTACAGTATACTCTAATGAATTTCATTAGATTTGATTTAATTATCTTTGATCTTAGTTCGAGTTTCTTTTTATGGAAAAACATAAAATATAAAAATAAAGATATCATTTATAATTCCTTTCTAATTATTAAATGGGGTTTTAACAATTTTTCATATTTACATAATTTTGATAATTTTTATCTTAAATCTTGAATCTTAAATCTCGAATCTTAAATCATGAACATCAAACTCTAAATTTCAAATCATAAATCTTGAATTTTAAATTTTAAATTTTAAATTTTAAACCTTAAACCTAAATTCAAACCTTAAATCTCAAATCTCATATTATAAACTTGAATTTTAATGTTTGGGTTTAGAATTTGGGGTTTAAGTTTAGGGTTTATGTTTTAATGCTTGGGTTTTTGAGTTATGATTTGGGTTTGAGGTCCATAATTCAAGGTTTAAGGTTTCAAGATAAAAAATTATCAAAATTATGTGTTAATAGGAAGGGTTCAAATTTTTTTTCTTTATTGTGGGTGTTAGAAAAAGCTATATTTAAAAAAAAATGTTGATTTTAAAAATATTCAGGTGAATAGAAAAACAAAAATATCAAATTTAAATTTTAAAAACTATTGATTTTAAAAATAATTAGAAAAGTGTACTCTTTTTTTATATTTAAAAAATAGGCAGATTTTGGAAATATTCATGGCGCTGCTCCGCTCCCTTTAATGGATAGTGAGTTAACAACCATTAGATATTTGTTGGCAATTTAACGGCTCAAATAGTTCAATGGCCAATTTATAATTTTTTAAAATTGAATAATCAAAATATAAATTTATTAATAGTTTTAGACTTGAGTACAATTTACCCTAAAAGATAAACTGAGGACGGAAATGAACGGATGAACCATTGGAAAAAAGAAATCATTTCAATAATTTTAAGTTTTTATTTGTATATTTGAATCATTTATTCGAATTTAATCAATTCTGATTCCGAGTGAAGATAACTTCACATTTGGGTTAGCTTGAATATAAAGCTCGTTGCGTTATCTTCATTTTTACCTTAATTTTATCAGACGCCCAAAATGGCTGACGCAATTTGGGCAGAGATTGAACGCTCCGAAAGGTAATTTCAATGATGAATTTGACAACTTTTGTTTTAAATTTTTTTTTTGTGACAAGTTACTGATGAATTTGGTTTTGATTGTTGTAATAGCTTCTTGGTTTGCTCCATGTATGAGGAGGCTGCATCATTAGCTTCTTCCATAATAAAGCAAAGAGGCAGCCCCAATGTAACCATTGATGATGATTCTGAGTTTGATTTGTATGAAGCGATGGAGGCTGCTGGTATGGTCTTGGTTCAGTCCTTGAAACAACTCTCCAGGTATAGCTTTGTTTGGTAGGAGGGAAAATTGAAATAGGAACTTGTTATAGCTTTCTTTTTGCTTATCTTAGCTGATTATGATGCTATTCGTTGCAGGACATCTACAATTCTGAATGAGCTCAAAACGTTATTTGTTTCAATTGAAGCAATCCCTGTTCAAGTTCTTCTTACTGGGTAATCCTTTCTTTCTTCTATTCATCTATGTTACCTATGAATTTGTGTTATGCTCTATATTTTTTAATATTTATTTTGAGGATTATGCCTCAATTCCTATGTATGAATTTAGAGATGATGAAGAGATTAACGTAACTATTCACTGAACATTTCTTATTTTTGTTTTATATACTGCTTCCAACTTTTTATCCCATTCTGAATCCAGCTTCGTAGGTGGCCAAAAATGTTTAATTTTATCCATTTTCTTTTATCTCGAACTTTTTTTTGTTTTACTATTACTGCTTGATGGGTATACAGCTTTCGTCCCTTCTTTCTTATTTTCTGAGGCTAGTGTTGCTGAGGTCTCATTTCTGAATGGAAGATAAATATCCAGGCTTACCCGTATTATATTATATAAGTTCTACTTTGAATGCTACAATAACATTTTGCCTTGGGATAGGCATCTGAACCTCTAGGACAGTGGTGCTAAATTTCCTTCCATTATTGAATCTTCAGGGTATGTTTCCAAATATCAGAAGCTTCAGCTTTAGGCGGCAAAGAGTTTCTTGAGGAGTTTCTTAGCAAGTGGAGATATGTGGATGAACAATACTATGTTCTTGCTAGTGCTGAAACAAGTTCGAATTTCAAGGGTGGAAGTGATAGCTATTCTGTCTTGGGAGTTGATAAGTATATTGAAGTTGTTGAGTTGTATGCTGTCATGCTTCTGGGAACAGTTTCCAGTGATGTCGATCTTGCAATCTCTTGGGTTGAGCAAGCTGCTTTGCCAGAGAAAAACCGACAGGTAATATATGTTTAAGTAGAAATGTCTTAGGACACTGTTAGATTGAGTCTGTGCCTTTTGTGTACATAAATATACTTCATCTAGCTGTTTACGAATTTTTGGTAGTTGAAATTCAGCATGATTTGTGTTGATGGTGGAGCACTGTTAGAAGAGCTTTACACAGTGTTAAGTATAACGGCGTCACTCTGCATCAGTTAATTTAGAATTAGCCAGTGGCCTTTTGCGCTTAACATGGTATTAGAGCCCTAGTTCTTTGTTTCCTTATTTATTGATGCCAAGTCTTATGCTTAGTTGTTAACAATGGGCCTACGAGAAAGAGGGAATTTTTAAATTATGTTATCTCACATTGGCTAAGTTTTGGATTTGCTATGGCATTATCTTTAGGTTCTGCCTTTCAATATATTGTTGATTGGTTTTAGGTTCATGCTTAACATTAAATGGTGGGCTAAGGCCGGTCCTCATGCCCAGACTGTAACTTGGCACATTTCCACTGCTGAGTATCTTAGTTGGGTGCTTGAATAGGCTTTATCTGTTGTTTTTCAGTCCTAACCTCTAGGTTTAAGTTTCAAGATCGTTTTTTTTTTCTTGTTTTAAGAGTCGTGTACATTGAAAATTTCCTGTCATCTTGAAATTGCAAAATTAAGTCCAGTGTCTTGAACATTTTTTCATTGTTTAGTTAGGCTTTGCTTTAAGTCAAATTTGGGCATTTCCTAATTGAATCATTAGGTTCCTAGTTCATACAACTATTTATATGCATGTATCTTTTATTCCTTTGAAATGCGATCTATTTCATAGGGTGGACTACTGATATATTTGCATCTACAAGGGGGTTCTCTCTCACATCATGCAATTTCACACCAGACAAGCTTTAGAACAATTTATTTTCTTGTACTTTGCTTGTCATGGTCTTGATGGTGCTTGATTTAATTAATTATGAGGGAATAATTTTTGTTTTCTCTTGGAATATATGAGTATTGCACCAACTTACCATCTTTACATGTATTATTCTAGGATCTTTTGAGAAGATTGCACTCCCTATATTCCACAAAGGTAACTCATTTACCACAAGGCTCCTCGTCACATTTGCCTCTGGCAAACCATGAATCTCATTCTTCCAATAAGGGTCCAAATGTGCCTGAGGGGACACCAAAAGGCTTAAAGACCAGCAGCCTGCTTAATGGAGAGAGAGAGTCAAAGCAGGCAAATTTGAAACTGTACAGACAACCCCACGGCTTTCTATCTTGGTTTTCTAATATCACTTTGAAGTTTGGTAATCATCGGGTGGTCATATCAAATGGTAAAATCTTGATTGGCTGTCTGGTCCTTCTCGTATACTACATCCTTAGAAGGAGAGGAATTTCTTTACAGAGGTAAGATTTTCTTCTTGTTCTTTTACCCTGAAATATTTGTTCATAACTTTCAATTGTTGAAGCTTACTTAATGTTCTTAATTACGGTCCTAGGTTAGAAGTTCATGAATGCCTTTCTGGTAGAGAAAGGGATATGTTTATATATATATTCTATTGACAATGAATGCATGTATATTTGTATATGATATATATTTGTTGTTGTTTATAGGATTGTTAAGAGACAAGCTTTGTTTGTGAAGAAGTGTTTGGTAGACTTATGGGAACTTGCATTTTCATACCAAGTTAATCCGCTTGCTGCCATTCAACCCTTGTCTTCAGCTACCTGACCTGATGAGATGAAACGAGCCGAGCCGAGGTGGGATTTCAAGTCAGCTGTTTAGTATTCAATTATCTTCTGCTGATAATATCCCTCACTCCATACATGCATTGTGTGTTATCATTACTATTATTATTATGAGCTTTCTAGGTCTGATTGCCTTCAAACAAAAACAAAAGAAAATAATAATGGGATTTCAAGTTGAGGTTTAAACTTTGATGTAATGGGAAAATTATATTTCGTACCTCTTCTATTTATTGGTAAAAGTACCATGGAGGTCCTATATTAAGAAAACTGAATTTTGATGTAGTTGTAAGGTTTTGTTGTACTGTTATTAATGAGTATATTGATCTGAAAATTGGGATTAGAGGACCAAATTATAGTGATTGGTTATTGGTGATGGATGATGTTTAAAAATCAGAAAATTGTGGGAGCATTTAGTGTTAGGTCTTTGTTTTGAGTATTGAAGGCAAAGTTTGACATGAAATACAAAGTTGAAAAGTCAATACTGTCTGCTTCTTCATTCAATTTCAGCTGCTTTAAGCTTTCCAATTGCCGTAGGGAATGAATGACATGGTTGGTTGGTTGGTAGAATGAGATTTCCTCTACTTGCTTTTAGGGTTGAGAAAAAAAAAAAACGATTTGAGTTGTAGCTCGATTTAGAATTTGTTGTTTTTGGCACACTTTAAAAGAATTATGTACCATCAAAGGAATTTAGGTTCAAATCTTAATATTGTTGTAGGTTCAAATCTTAATATTGTTGTGAGGAAAATTATAAATTTTGAAAATATTAATATTTATGGACCGTAAAATGAAAATAGATATGGATATTCTTTCTTTATTTTAAGATAATATAAAAATGAAATAAAATAGAAAGAATTGGTTTTATTTTGAAATATATAATAAATA